>NW_017306550.1:1536734-1558096 GCF_000935625.1 Nanorana parkeri
ATAATTGTGTTTATTAATGTATTCATTTTTGTGTTTTAGTATCTTGCGCCTGTGCCTCACCTCCCAGTCGGGCGCTGTGGCAGTTTCATAGTTTGATTAAATGTGCCATCCCCAGCAGTGCACCCCTGCAGGAATTTAACAACTATGGATGTTACTGTGGACTAGGAGGAAGCGGAACCCCTAGAGACACTCTAGACAGGTAAACGCTTGCAGCGCCCAGTGATCACCAGAAACTTTTACTAAAGCCTTTCTCAAGCCAAAAATTTTTTTAATTTAGGATAGAGTGGGGAAGGGTTAGAACAATCTGATTTGTATTACTATTTCTGTCTCTGTTGTGGAGATTCCTATTCAGTAAGTTATGAATAGTGATGGGCTCGGGCGCCAATCACAGGCACTGAGACATTTCCCGATCTCTGCAGCTGCGGACCGGGAACATGTCTCAGCACCTGTAATTGGCGCTGCGCGCTGTCAGCTTCCTGGAGGGCTCGGCACGTGTAGCTGCGAACACGCCCGAGCCCATCACTAGTCATGAACAACCATCAACATGAACCCATATACTGATGTTATTGAAATGCATCAATCTAAACTGCACAATGCTATAAATAATTTCAGTCACAACCCCCAATTTCAGTATAACAGCTCAATAAAATGACTTGGATTTATGTTTATCTAGATGCTGCCAAACCCATGACAACTGCTACTCCCAAGCTTTGGCCATGTCCAGCTGTAGTGGTCTTTCGAATAATCCATATACAAAGAGCTATGCTTACAGCTGCTCTGGAACATCTATCACTTGTACCTGTAAGTATGCCAGCTTACTCTTGGATGAATGGTCTATAGGAATAGACATTGTGTTGTCTGCTCTGGTGAACAATCAGACTCCAAATGATGTGCCAAAATTAGAAAAAGACTACAAATATCTAATTTAAATCGTGTCACTGAGCATTTGATCAAAAACAAATATCTTCTTTTATAATTTGTTACTGGAGTTTTTATTCATAAATGTTTACATTTATTCTTACATGTGAACCATATTACTGAGAATGCAGCAGAAGGAGTGAGACACTTAGGGGGTTATTCACTAAACACCCGAAGGATCCAGCCATAGCTTCGGCTGATCCTTTGGCTCTCTCGGGCCGCCGCAGGCCTTTGGTTCAGTTGAACCAAAGGGCTGCTGTACAGGCTATTCACTATAGCCTGTACAGCAGCTGAAGGTGGCCGAACGGCTCACCCGAGCTGAAGGCATATGCTTCGACTCAAATGAGCCGAAGTGACAGCCGAAGCGGGGAGAACGGCCTGCCGAAGAGCTGTTAGCCCCACGAATGACAGCTGGGCGGAGCCAGACGTGATTTCACGGCTGGCTCCGCCCAATTGTGATGACAGATCAGCGTTTCCAAATGACCTGGGGATGATCTGTCATTAATCAAAAATAACGTCACAGCCAGCTCCACCCACTTGTTATTCATTAGCCGTGACCTGCTAGAATACTCTAGTAGGTGCTGGCCAATAGGAAACAGATGTTGGATCAGCTGATTCGAAGTCCCTCTGCACTTCAGCTCAGCTGAACATGCTGAGCATGTTCGGCTGACCAAAGGCAGCCGATGTACAGCTGAAATCAGCCGTACTGAGCCGGAGTGAATGGCTGAACGTCGTTCGGCTCTGTTCTGTTCGGTTCGGTTATTCACTCAGCTGCCTTCGGCAGCTTTGTAAATAACACTGTTAGTTTTGTAGAAGGCCGGCTATTAAAACAAATGACCAATGTCCCTCAAAAAATGAAATAATTGTTTTGGCTGGACTCATCCTTTAAATGACACTTCCAGACCTTTCTTATTTCAGACATGGACCTCTAGGGCTGGCATAAGGCAAACTTCTTAACTTTCACTAATAGATATATGGTGGGGATCCTAAGTGTCAGGAACATGGGGACAACTTTTTAGTGTTGCCTCAGGTGGTTTACAAAGCAAAGCTTATGCAAGGGCAAAATAACCAAAGTATGTAGTACTTCTTAACATGCACATTTTCCCATGTTTTATCCCTGGAAAGATCCTGCAAGAACCATAAAATAACTGGCTACCTGTTAGTAAGACACCCAGTTCTTAGTTTTCTGCTGTGGACTGACACTGCATGCATTTTTGTAGATCTAAATCTCAAGAAGTGGTGTCAGCCCTGCCCAGGTGACTTTTGCTCATCTACTACATGCCTCCCACTCTCCTCATCTCCACACAATTGTTGGTAGTGCAAGATAAAAATTTGGAGGATTCCTTCAGACAATACAGGAAGTGTGCAGGTCACAGGGCAGCTCTGATATTCTGGCCAGAACAATAGGTATGTTTTTCACATATAGAACAGACATAACAAAACGCTTTCAGTTATATATTCAACAGACCAAAAGGTGGTAGCAAGTAAGAGAAGTTCATTGTTAGGGTTTACATACACTTTAAGCCATTTTGACATTTCAGTTTTGGACATAATAATTCAAGAATGACTTTGTTATTTCATATGGTACAGAAGTAAGCCAAAGAAAGCTTTTTGGTGCTATCATCATCCAAGTTTTATATATATATTTCCTGTCAGCTCCATGGCAGCACACGAAGGGGTTAAAGGAGAACTATGAGGTGAGTGCTTTTCACTCACCTCATAGTTCTAGCCGACCTGTGACAATGAGACTGTCACAGGTCGGCTCAGTAGATCGGGAGGTGAGCGAACACATACCGGCGTTTGCTCACCTCTCGATCCTGTCACGGGCATCAAGGGCATGAACAGGGGGAAAAAAAATGTAAAGTCTCAATCAGGAGCCTCTGGCAGTAAAGCAGAGAACTCAGGCATCTGAGTAAATTCTATCCAGAAAAACCACGTCTTGCAGTGCGTATCATGGGAACCCCTACTAGACGAGACCAGGTCTTCCATCCATTCCACCTCTCCAACCTTATGAATACACATGGACACCGTGGGTGATCTATCAGTCTTGCATAGTTCTGGAATACAACATCTGGCCGCATTCAGTGGGTGCGGAATAATAGATTTTTTATAATATTTCCCGGGAAAGGTATTATGGTGTAGAAGGAAAAAGGCTGGGTCCCACGGAATCTCTCTATCTGTGAAGTTACTGAGTGTGGACTTAACAGAGGACCAGAAAAGCTGTGACAGGGGAGGGGCTGGATTCCCCCCTCCCCGCTCCGATCCACCAGCGCTGACTGGCGGAACGGACGGGGCGGGTACAGCTGGCTCTGCCTCTAGATAGGCAGAGCCAGCTGTCAGTCACGCAGCTGGGCGGATCCAGACATAATTGTCGGGATCCGCTTCAGCTGCACCGTCTCAGTATACCGCAAGCTGCTACTGCGGCGTCTCAGTATACCGCGAGCTGTAGCTGGCGGTATACGGAGCTTAGGGTGACGGGAGGATGCTAGTTTGTGTCCTCCCGTTACCCTAAGGAAAACTATGGGGAAAATACTTAACCCCATAGTTCTCCTTTAATCCCTCCCTCCTCCCCCTAATCAGGCTCGTAACTCATAAAAGCTGAAAGAGTCCCCTGGCTTGCCATTACCTACATGTCAGGATCAGAGCAGTGTGCCTACCTAGCAGGAATAAAGTTCTTGCTGTCCGCCTTCTTCTACCTCCTTGAATTGGCAAAGTCCCTGTGAGCCCTTTCGTAAATGGTGCAGTTCCATGGTAGCCCCGCTGGTGATCCTAGGGGCCTGGCTAACAAGGTGTAAGTACACTGCTGTTGCTCATTATGGGTGGAGGAGATATTCCTACTTGGTCTGGGCGCCTAAAGGTGCCCATACACCTTACAATTATCCGGAGAATTTTTGTCTTTCAGCAGGAAATGTTTGTCTATTTGGATGAAAATTGACAGGTTAATGGCGTGGTTGTACAATAAAAATCTCTTGATGCAAACTGCACATGCTCAAACGAAGGTTTGTCCTTTTGATCAATGTAAATCAGCTAGATGGTGATGCTGACAAGCGTTGTTTGTGAACTACATTGGTCTGTACATGATGTGTTAGTTGTAAGAACATTGTATAAAGGTGAGATGTCTGCACAACAAAAGGTATACAATGGTTGTAAGTTGTATGGCCACCTTTACATATGTGATTGTGTGGTGCTGCTAATGCCTAAAGTGACTCTTGCAAGTATGAAACAGCCATTAGCTTGCGTTCAGGTGCTTTAACCCCGCAGGTGCTGGCTGAGTGCAGGCTGCTGCCCTTTTGTAGCTCTGCTACTAAATCTTTTAACTGGATCTTACAGAAAGGTGTTTGCTAACTCTGTCAGCTTCATCTTGTGCCCTAACTCTTGGGTGCCTTTCTTGTGAGTATTTTGCTGTCACCTGTGGTTCCCCAGCGTTGGTAATGTTTAAAATGTAACTTATGGAGTTGTTGCTTCATTGCAGGCCTATTCTGCCTGTTATTCGGTATTCTTTCTCGTGTATTTCTATGTATTGTGTTAGTGACAAGAGCCTGTGGTGCCATAATCTGTGTGGCGCCGGTGTTTGTGGCTCCTTGCTGTGCTGTCTGGGCCTCCCAGCGGCGGTGTTGAAATGCACGCTGTCCGTTCCACTAATGTCTCCATTGTAAGACTTGCGGCGGCAGGTGGAATGCACGCTATGTGTTCCACCCAGGGGAGAGTGGAACGCAGGCTATGTGTTCCAGTGCGACTCCACCACCGGCTGGGCAGTCTGTGTTCCTTCTGATGGAGGAGTTATTAGGGGGGCTATTTAAGTCACCCAGCCCTTCAGAGATGGCTGTCTGTTTTGAGCCTGGTGGTACACAGTCAGCCGAGCCGCGGCATTCTTGGCACCAGTAAGTGCTTATATTGATCGTTAGCTGATTATTGTAGTTGCTGTTGGTTGTGCTAGCATTTTTCATGCATGCACAGCATGCCTCTAGACATATCCCCACTCGTTAAAGATCGCCAGTCGCAAAGAAGGTAGGCGCCTGCTCCTCATCGTGGTTTGCTGTCTAAAGGTCAGCCTTTTTGTTGTGTGTGTATCATATACCTACCCTGTGTTCGGTTTGTCCAGGTCCGGCTCTCGCCATGTTCGGGAGCGCAGTGAGTCCTCTGCGTCTAGTTGAGGGAGATCACCGTCTCCAGAGCAAAACACTCTACGTTCCGACAGAAGATTTCGCAACCGGTTTCCGTCTGTAAATCAGCGGATTCCGTCAGAGCATCCAGGGCCGTCCCACCATCCTCAGCCCCTTCGGGGGCTTATTGGGCATGTACTAATGTGGCCTTACCGGATAAAACGGCGTGTAAATCATGTTTTCAGAGGCCACTACAGACAAGGAGGCAGGTATATGCAGGTTATTTACTGCAGAAAGTCCTTCAGGATACCCTCAAGACATTTTTCTTCTGCATAGGGTCAGTCCTTAAACCAGCCTACTGTAGATCCAGCTCAGGAGGCTAGTCCGGGCCCTTCTAGAGCTGGCGCCCCGTCCGCAGTCGAGAGTCTTCCGGACCCATTCTGATTCTCCCTCTTCAGATGAAGAATGTATCTAAGATGAATGGAGTCAGGTGGATGGGAAGTATTCCTTTAGAGATAGATTCTCTGAGCTGTATCCTTTTAAGAAAGAGGATCTTAAACAATCGCCTGCGGTTAAAGCGGCCTTAATGAGGCTGGCAAGGCATGCCACGCTGCCCCTTGGTGATGCTGTAACCCTTAAGGATGTCTTGGACAGATGGGCAGATTTGGATCTTAAAAAGATCTATCTCTTGACCGGCGGGGCCTGCAAACCTGCAGTTGCCAGGGCAGTACCTTCCAAGGCCCTGGAGGCTTGGGGGGACAGCGCTGAAGCAGCAGTTTCGGAGGATCTTAGTAAATCTGAGATCTTAGACCGTTTAAAGAATATCAGATTGTCTTATACATTCTTCACCAAGGTTCGGTCAATGTTAATTTTTAGCCAGAGTTATGTTGGCCGCAGTGGCGGGCAGAAGGGCTCTGTGGCTCAGACCGTGGGTGGCGGATCCCACATCCAAGCAGGGATGATGTAATTCCATTTGAGGGTCAGTTGCTACTCTGCAACAAACAAAACACCGCAACAGCTCAGGCCACTAGAGGTAAGTCATACGGTGCATTGCATACGGTACAATCTCTCTTCTCCAGAAGAGGTTCCGGGCGCAAAGCAGTGCCTCTCAGGTGCCCTATCTCACGATCTACTGTTAGTGTCTCATTATGTTCAGATTGTCGGGTCCATGGTGTCAACGATTCCAGCAGTCCAGTGGGCCCAATGGCTTGTTTCTTTCAGACCGCGTTCTTGCGGCAGTGGAAGCCGGAAAGTCTCCAACTCATTCGGATGTCTCCCCAATGCGGAGCAGCCTGGGGTGGTGGTTCATGGACTGCAACCTACTAGGCTGTCAGTCTCTCCTCCTTACCACCTGGACGGTGAATTCCGACGAGTGGTGTCTCCTCGATCAAGTATTTCAGGACACGGGGTCCTGGGCTTAACTCCGGAGGCAGACCTAGGTGGCTCTCCTAGCAGTGATTACGAACCGGCCCAAGGGGCCATGGTATCCTCTCTTCCGCCTGATGGGTATCCAGCCTCCACTATTCCTACCGCTATTGCCCGACCTTTCATGGTCCGATGCTTCACCCAGCACCTGTGAAACTTTGCCTAGCAGCATGGATATTGAGAGGCGGAGACTTCTCACATCGGGCTGCTCAGATAGGGTAATCGATACTCTTCTTCATTCTAGGAAGCCCAGTACTACTCGTCCTCACATTAAACGCTGCCTTTGTAGTTGCTATCACCTCCACCTGACGGGTTTTGGAGTTGGCCGCTCTTGGTTTAAAGAACACTTCCCCACTTTCCTGGCAGATGGAGTGATACTAGTTCCCATGATGAGGTTCACTCTCAAGGTTGTGACTGACTTTCACATACAAGAACGTAGGTACGTTGGATGTAGGTAATACGCTAAAAGCGTATATTTTGGCCACGGAAGTGCTCAGGTCTACAGTTCATCTCCATCGTTCCGGCAGGTGCCGGAAGGATGCTACAGCATCCAGTAGGCACACAGCATCCTGGATAGGGAAGGTGCTATTGTTAGCATATGAGGCTGAGCACATAACTGTCCCAAGTGGGGTGTCTGCTCATTCCACTAGGAGTCTGGCCACATCATGGGCTGCACCCAATCGTGTTTCCTTAGAGACTGTGTGTAAAGCTGCCACATGGTCTTCTCCGCACACGTTCATGACACACTACTGTGTAGATCCAGCTGCCTTAAAGTGACATTAAACCCTCAGATTTTTTAACATAAACCAATACTGTAATGTGTGCCTTACTGTAATCCATGGTTGTTTCCCTTCTGTTTGCTGCTCTTATTGAATTCGGCCGTAGTTTTATTTCTTCTACCATGAGTTGTGAGTAAAAACTTTTCAAGCATACCCACCCCTGTTTTTGGCTAGTTAATTCCCATTCGGGTGCTGCCATGGAGCTGACAGGAAAACAAGAAAATTGTATTTCATACTTACCGTAATTTTCCTTTCCTGTCCAGCTCCATGGCAGCACAAGGCCCACCCGTACAGTAGTCGAGTTACTGAACGGAAAGCCAGGCGACTCTTTCAGCTTTTATGAGTTACGATCCTGATTAGGGGGAGGAGGGAGGGATTAACCCATTCGTGTGCTGCCATGGAGCTGGACAGGAAAGGAAAATTACGGTAAGTATGAAATACAATTTTCCTGTTTTTATTTATTTTAAAGGCAAAAATAAGTACAAATAAGTGACAAGTAATAATTATAAAACAACTAGGGGTGTGTCTATAAAACTTTTGCATTGCTGTTCGTTCTGCAAATGTCTGCGTTTTAGATTTGCAGTACAATATGGCCACTAGATGGAGCCGAGAAGCATAGGAAATTCCTATGTAGTAACCATAATGCAGGGCAAAACGAAACCTCAGGTGAAAACAGCTCTACTAACATTTTATAAATACCCTGTAGGGTTACTATAGATATAATGCACTACAGTTAATCAGTGATTTGTCCCATTATTATTGGCAGACGAAATGTAGAATTTTTTATGTATATATTTTTTAACACAAGGAACAAGTACACAAAAAAAAGAATGAAAGGAGGTCATCGGGGATAGTTAGGGACAATTAGTGTAAACATTACCCCATCACCAAAGGCTGCCTAGAAAAATAAGGCTGGGCTGTAAAAGAAAATCAGATCATGTACAAATACCTTTTCGGTGGGCCATGTCTTCAAATGCTGCTGCTCAACAGCCACTGCAGGTATTCCACACTTCCAGGTGTGTGTAGACCTGTTCTTCTTACTGCACATTGTATCTCCTCTCCTTGGCTCGTACATCACAGTATGTACTGTATGAGCCAATGTGAGGAACCTCAGCGTGCAGCTGAGGAAGCATGTCTTCGATACACCTGGAAATGTGGCATATTTGCAGCATAGGGTACAATAGGCTGTCAGAGAAACATTTCCTCCAGCTATAATGATCTGATGGCATACCTTCATGGTTTGACCATGTTTAACAAAATGTGATTATCTCTTCACAGCTTACAGTGATTCCTGTGCTCAGTTTATCTGCAATTGCGACAGGGCTGCCGCCGTTTGCTTCTCCAAGGCTCCCTACAACTCGGCATACAAAGATCTGGACAAAAACAGATACTGTTAACCCCTGACTGTCATACACACTATCTGACTTAAAAACTAATAAACATTTATTCATATTACCACAATGTCTATAGCTTCTATTATATGTGTTGTGACAATGATTGTTTAGATCAGCGATGGCGAACCTTTGGCCCTTTCTGCTGGCATGTGAGACATAAGCTTGCCTTATTGCTGTTATTGGTTATCGGTCAAAGGGACTGATATTACCGATAATATACACTGTGCAAATTTCAGCCAGTTCTTGAGGAAGAATCCTTGTCAGAATACAAAGAAAGGAAAAAAAAAACAGCAGATAGCAGGATAAGCTCCTCTGCAATCTCCTGATTCCTCTGCTTTTATTTTTAGAATGGATGAGAGCATCACTTTAATAAAACACATTTATCAGCTGGACCTAAGATAGAGCAAGAAATATATGCTTGTCCTCGAGGAATGGGGGGTTTCCAGCATGCAATGGAGTTAGGCTGTGTATGCAGTCTTGGTACTGCTTCTTAGAAAAAGGACAGTTACAAGAATCTATCCATCCTCAGTGCAGAAGGATTAACTGGTTGGGGAATATTTACCCCTTCATACTGACCATTTACATCAGCAGCTAAAGGAAAGTGGTGGCTTTCCACGTCCCTGGAGATATGTCGGATATAACGGCAAGCAGTAATATAAATCTGGGTCTGGTGGGTGTGTTGTTCTGAAATCGTTTGAACACATATTTGTCCAAAAAGGTATACAGGTCCAAAATTTGTCAAAATAATTGTAATATCATGTAGGTCTGCATGTTTGAAGACAGCTCAGGAGAAGTGTGGTAAAGCTGGCATCTTCTAACATCATATCAACATGTTTACTTAAATGCTGCCTTTCCCAGCTTCACATATTAGGCTCCTTTCAGACAGGCATTCCAATCAGGTCTGCCTGGCAGATCTGATCGGAAGTCCAATGTTAGTCTATGGGCAGCCGTTCCATTTATAGCTGATTACCCTTGACTCTGTCCAGGTCCAGAAGACCAAATGGTACAGAATTCCATTTTGGCGGACCTGACCTTGATGGATCTGGGGTAATCTGATGTAAGTGCACACATGTCTGTTATGTCCCTGTGTACCACCAGGGACATAACTAGAAATCACAGGGCCGCATGCAAAATTTTGTATGGGGCCCTGTGGTTTCTAGTTACACCCCAATGCAGAGCCCAACTGAGATCCCGCACAGCCCATCTGAGAGTGACCCTGCAGAGCCCACTATAGACTCTCTATGGTGGGCTCTGCAGGGTCACTCTTAAGTGGGCTGGTCACACCCCTGCACACCTCTTACCTGTCAGCCCCGATCTGCTGTCAGCCTTCTCCACCACCGGGCCCCGCGCTCCTCCTTGTTTGCGGGCGGGCCCCGCCTCCACCGCCACCAGGCCTTGCCTCTTCCTCCTCCACCGCCCCCCGCCTCCTCTGCTGCCGCCGCCAAACCCCGGCCTCCTCCACTGCAGCTGCTGGCTGTCACTGACTCAGTGATCTGGACAGCGGCGCGTTCCTCCTCACAGTTGCCAGTGACAGCCAGCAGCCTGCTATGCCATAGCAACCCAGGCGGCCCGCACGGCATCAGGGGAACCCCTTTGTTTTTGGTTCACCCCTTTCGTCCTGGTCGGGCCCCCCTGTGCCCCATAGCGGCCGCCTGGGTCGCTATGGCGATAGTTATGCCACTGCTTACTACCCTAATGAGACAGAAATGGGTGCCTGAGGGTCCAATCACCAAGCACCAGTGCTGTCACTTTGAAGGAAGGGGAGTAGGTTGTTACTCTCCCACACCCGGACGTTCTGGGTGTGTCACTTCCTTGGAAAAATGAAATGGCAGCAGAGCAAAGGGAAGTATAATCAGCTATGAGGGCCAGCATTACAGTGAACCTGTTGTTATGCACATGTTTGCTTTAAAATGTTTTACCACTTTTGCAAGTTCCCATTAACAAAGCATAATTAAAACAAAATAAAAATAGCTGCTTACATTGTTATTCACTTTTTATTAGCTGAAACATTTTATTTAGCTTTCCCTTCCATGTAATGCTGAGGAGGGGCTTGCGAGCTATTGTTTTCCATAATTAACCCTGCCTGTACTGTGTTAGCAGATCTCCATTATCAGTTGTAAACTGGATGTGCAGCACTGTCTGTCCTAACAAAGGACTAAAGATCTCAAGGCTTGTGTGGTATATTGCACTTTAAAAAAAAAAGTGTGTCCCTTATCTGAACAAGGGATGCACCCAGGGCCGGATTTACTCTCCCTGCCGCCCCAGGGCCAGGTTCTGCGATAAGCCCAAGCCCCCCTTCCCACCCATGGAGAATGGCAACCAGATGGCAGGGCGGCGGGGCTAGTGTAAATTTTTTTTACTGTTGTTTTATTTTTTTCAACTTTTTTATCACTTTTTTTATTTTATTTAATTCTTATTTATCAATTTAATTTTTTTAGATTTTTATTTATTATTTTTACTTTTTTATAATTTTCTTATTTTAATTTGTTCCTTATTATTTTTTACATTTTAATCACCTTTTTATTTTTTTATTTAATTATTTCATATTATTTTTTTTATTTATTTAATTATTTTTTAATCAATTTAATTTTTTTTCACCTAACTTTATTGTTATCACACAGGAGAAAACAATCCCCTGTGTGATAGCAATTGGAGATGACAGGTTCTCTTTATTGACCCTGTCACCTCCAATACAGGAGTTCTAGCACAGCACTGTGCTGGAACTCCTGTGACTGGTGAGAGAGGAAGAGCACAGCTCTCCCCTCTCACTGTCCACAGTCTGCACAGAGCGGCAGGGTTACTTTTAACCCTGCCGCTCTGCTCACTGCAGTGAGAAGAGACTCAGCGGTGGAGCCCGGAGGACGGAACCAGAGGAGAGAGGTAAGTGCAGGGGGGAGGGGAGGAGGCTGCACACCGTTTACATGTAATCTCGGCGACATCGTCGAGTTCACATGTAAACGAAAAATCGACTGCCTCACTCTACATTTAGTCCTGCTTGTACAAAGCAGGACTGAATGTAGAGAGGGCAACTTCTCCACAAGGACACCGCTGCCGCCCCTCTGCGACCTGCCGCCCCGAGGCCGGGCCTCGGTGGCCTTGTGGGGAATCCGGGCCTGGATGCACCAATACCGTTTTTTTGGTATCGAGTACCGATATTTATTGTTCAGTACTCACCGATACAGAGTACCAATAACGATGTTTCCGGTAGCATGAAGCTGGCTTCTCAGGCAATCAGAAAGCCAGGCAGCATGTCAATAACCATTGCCCGGCTTCTTGATTGCCTGGGAAGTTGGCTCCATGCTGTTTGGCCGGCTTGATGCTGATTGACCGGGAAGCCAGCATCCCAGCCAATCAGCATGAAGCCGGCTTTCTGGACAATCAGGAAGCCAGGAGGCGGGTCATTACCTGCTGCCTGGCTTCCTGATTGGCAGGGAAGCCGGCTCCATGCTGTGTGGCCAGCTTGATGCTGATTGGCTGGGAAGCTACAGGACTACAGAGGATGGTACTCATAACGAGTGAACACTTGACAAGCATTTTCACAGGGGTGTATCTAGACTTTGTGATATCTAAAGCTGGCCATACACCTGAAGATTATCTGCAAATTTTCTATGGTCAGATGGAAAAAGTACAACAAATTCCTAGTCCGTAAATGTGGTGGCTGCATTCGTTTTCTTTTTAGGCTATTTTTCCTTTATTTTCACCTGGTGATCCGCCCAGTAAGTCTGTCATTTTATAACTTCTTTTAGCAGACCAAACTGTCCAGCAAAAGTGACAGTTACAGGGTTGCGACAAACCATTTAACACTAATAGAAGTAGTTACAATGTCAGCTTTTATTATTTATCTAAAACCTTTATCCCAAAAGGAAAGAAACTGTTACGCCCCTTTCAAATGGAGACTCTTTCAAATGGAGGCAAGTCCATGGGCAGCCGTGTCCGTTACACCCGTGTAGCGATCACCGGTAGATTGCGATGTCCTCTCCTCCTGCCGTGGGGCTTCTCCTCTGGATCCCCGCTGCTCTCCCCATCTGTATGCAGCGGGGATCCGAGGAGAAGTGAAGGAACCGCTGCAGCGGGGGGCGGAGGAGGAAGCCGCTGTCACAGAACCAAGGCCGAGCTGTAACGAGAGAGAGCGAGAAAGAGAGAGAGACACTCGGCCAGGATCCGACAGCCGTCGCCTCTCTCTCCCCTCACCGCTCGGCCTTAGTTCTTTGACAGGGGCTCCCTCCTCCGCTGCACCCCACTGAAGTGCTTCTTTCACTTCTCGGATCCCCTGCTACCTCTGCCCGGGAGAGCAGTGGGGATCCAGAGGAGAAGCTGAGCCCCCGTGTGCGTGGCCGAGCGGCAGAGGATCGGTACATATCAGTGATATGTTCCGATCCTCTGTGCAGGACAAACACTGGAGCGATCGGCTGATCACTCCAGTGTTTGTAAATAACTGGGGACACATAGTACTATGTGCCCCCAGTTATGAATGAACAGAATGTGATTTTACATCACTTCCTGTTCATTCATGAGTTTCTCAGTGGCGAGAAGCACTCTGTACAGAGGCTCCTCCCCTTTCAGAAACTGGATGATAGTAAATATTTTCTGAATGAATGGGAAGCCTCTTTGCTTTCCATTAATTTAGAACAGAGGCTGCAGAAAAAGAGATTGAGGACTTTGTGTCCTCAATTTCTTTTTCTATTTTAAAAGGGAAATATCAGGGGTCTGTTTAGACCCTTAATATTTCCCCAAAGCCCCACCCAAGAGTAAAAAAGAAATAAAATTAAAAAAATTAAATAAAAAATAATAATAATAATAAAAATAAAATAAAAAATAGTAAAAAATAAAAAAAAATACTGGAGGCAGGGCGCTGAGTGACATCACACACCTGGTGGGGGGGGCACATTTTTTTTGCCTCAGGCGCAAGAGTAGCTGGCTACGGCTATGCTCCCGGGGTTCTCGTGTGGCTGCCGGCTGAATGTGTCAGGCGCCGCAGACGGAAAGGGGCGGGACACCTCTCCCCATGTGCAACATCGGCCACATGAGCACCATGGGAGGACAGGACGCCGGGGCCTCTAGGACACACTGGAATGTAAGCCGGCTGGCTCCCTGCGTTTCAGGGGCAGGAGGGGGTGTATTGAAGTCAATGGCACCGCAGCCATGCCCCCCACCCACAGTGCGATTGCCCGCACCCGGAACGCAGGCACATCAGTGCCTGCATTCCGGTCCAGTGCGATCTGCAAAAATAGTGCTTGCAGCATTTTTGCGGATCGCACTGGACTGGAACGCAGGCACTAATGTTCCGGTGCAGGTGATTGCACCGTGGGCGAGGGGCCTGCCTGCGGTTCCATTGACTTCAATGCACTGCCACGCCCCCTCTCGCCTCTGAATGCAGGTGTTTTTTCGTTGGTAGATCTCAATGAGCTCGTCATTTGAAAAGTAGATCTCCAGACGAAAAATTGTGGGCGCCCCTGCTGTAGACTTACATGGGGTCCGGTAATTGCATTTTTTTGCTCCATCGCAAGATGGATGAAAATCTGTATGAACACAGCGCTGACATCCACTCCATACTTCTCTGTTCAGGAGAGGATACTTTCACTGCAGTGATCAAGAGAGGATCCGTTCAAGGCTGTGATCAGTAGAGGATCCTGAACAGCCTGTGTGAAAGGAGCCTTACTGTAACTGCTTAAAAGTGTTAGCTGGAGTTTGGATTAAATTTGTTGGTCAACTTCATCCAAATCTGTTAGTCCATCTAACACTATTCACAGAGTGACCGTGGTATTCAAGGGTGACCCCAATGCTCCTCTATAGTTTGGATCTACCCTAAGAGAAGAAGTGTGTACTTCCAAAAAAAAAGGGAAAAAAAGTTTTTGGATTTAGATACACTTTATTTTCAACTAAAAGTAAGGTATATTCATATATTTTAAACAAAAAAATTACATTTAAAAACCTTTTGTAATTTTTTTTTAGGGCCAATAAATATAAGATTTCATTTTCACCCATCTATTCTTTGCTGCTGTATTGAGACAAAAGCCTGTTCCAAGTATGCAGCCACTGACGTCTGTACTCCTAATTTTAGTTACTGTTCATTGACTCAGAAAGTACTGATCAGTATGTCGGACAGGCAGTTAAAATATTTAGGGGGTCAGCAAAGTTAACCCACATTATTTTTCATGCCAGGTTTTCTTTAAATCAAAAAGCAAACAAAAAGATGAAGAAGGAAGAAAACATAGCTAGCAATGAGAAGCTTCGTATTCAGGGAAACATGAATATACAGAAAGGTAACAGGGAAGATAACTTAATAATAGAAAAGAAGTGATGGAAAGAATCCCACAAGACTGGTCCCCAAAATGATCTATTGCTATTGCGTGCGGAGAATAAAATCCAAATCTTTCCAAACGGTTTTCCTTTATTCATGGGGTATGAGAACTAATTGATTATATACCATGAGAGCTTTAATTTGAATGTTAAAAAAAGCAGACAACTATTTTAGCGTAAAAGCTCGGCTCACTAAATGTTTTCTAGAACATAAAACCGATCCAGGATTTTTCCCATCAGAGTTGGAGCGAGGTCTCGAAATAAAACGAATGGCTTAATGCCCCAGTAAGGGTAGAACATCTCCGGCCTTCTTAAGACTGAGGCTTTCACCACTTCTTTAGCACAGTCCTCTTTCGATGAAGCTGCCATGGTAATTTTTTCACCCACTTTTTTTACAGCATTTTCTGAAATAGATGACATTGACAGGTTCACATCTCCATCACTCTCTAAATGTAAAAGCTACAAAGTTGTAAATTGTCATTTAAGTTTTATTATAAATACAGAAAACTCTCCAGAATAATTCAGATGGCTAGAATTATTTTGTCATTAGTAGAACAGCCAGTGTTTGCATCTTCAACATGTTTGCTGATTTTGTTAGTTTGATGTACTGTATGTGACATTCAGAGCTTTTCTCAGCGCTGCAGCTATTAATATTTAGCAAGCTGAGTAGTCTATACTAGCATGTATTCTTTTAATATCTGTTAATGTCAGTTGTCATTGTTAACCATGTTTCTTCTACCAACTCTGAGTAGTTGAGATTGCTAGAGATCTAGATCAGCAATGGACTGCTGTTTTGAACGTCAGAGATGGGGCTCCTCATACATGCTTGGCATTAGGCATTTGCGTTATGGGTAATACAGCATGTTTGTCTATGTATTACTAGTGTACTACTACTGTATGATTATATTCCACAGACTCCACCTTTATCTTGGGGATCAACAGCTAATGATAAAGGTGCCCACACACCTTACAATCTATCTGCAGATTTTCTGTGGTCAGATGGAAAAAGTGCCAGATTGGCCCAGGTGGAGATTCCTCCATCCACACAGTTAAGTGTAGATGGAGGAATCTGTTGCACCTTTTCCATCTGACCACAGAAAATCTGCAGATAAATTGTAAGGTGTGTGGGCAGCTTTAGGAAAATCCAACTTCTCCAATTACCCCCACCCCACCCCACCCGCACACTCCATTCTATTTAACAACTGAATTGTAAATTTCACCTTTCAAGCTATCCAAAGACTTTTAGGAATTTGGTTAATAATTTTAAGGTTTAGGTATATTTATATTTTTTCCATATTGTTTTTTTTTATATTCTGTTTTTATTAAAGAAAAGGATCTGAACAATTTTACAAAGGAAGAGACATCGTACAATATCAACTTGGATATCTCAGAGCAGAGACCCTAAGGGCCCAACAAGCGGTGCTGGACCAAGGCCAGGAAGAACATGAAGGATCTCAGCCATCCCAACAATGGACTTTTCTCTCTGTTGAGGTCAGGGAAGCGCTTCCGCTCCCTGAAGGCCAACACAGAGAGACTGAGGAGAAGCTTCTTCCCGCAGGCTATACGGTCTCTCAACCAGATCTCCACATAGACTCTACTGACCAGACTAATGTTTTTTTACACTCACACTTACTGCACTTCTGCACTTTAAAGAATGGACAATACACTGCTGGTCATCACTTTATTTAACTCACCCCGTACTGCTGCTGTTTGCACTCGCACACTTTACATACCGATACACTTATATAGTTGGTATTTATTTATTAAGTTGTATTTGCATTTGGATTTTAATTCTAATTTTAATTTAAAAAAAATTTCATTCATACTTATATTCTATTTTGTGTAAATGTACATTTTAATTTTTTTATATTCATATTTGATTCTTTCCCTTATCTGTCCACTCCTCCCCCCCTTTTTTTTTACAGTCGTGTAAGCATTTCACTGCATATCATACTGTGTACGATTATGTATGTGACTAATAAATCTGAATCTATCTATCTATCTCATTCACACCTAAGCGGTTTGTCGCTCGTCGATCAGTGCGACAAACAGCTCAACACCAGGAATCCAGGAACGCCTGTCGCGCGAAATGCTACATGCGGTACTTTGGGGCAGATTTCAGTGCCTTTTGGCCCGTAGAATCAATAGAAAACACTTGAAAAACCCGCATTGTGATTTTTTTCACGTCTGTGTGCACATTTTGCCCATTCACAAGAACGTGCCAGAATTTGCTCACAAACGCGCAACTTAATACGCGCATGTAAAACGCACACAAAAACTGTGCAACAAAGATGCATAAAACATGCGTAATAGGTGTTGCCTAGGTGTGAATCCAGCCTTAAGGTTGACAACAGTTTATAAGAGATTTTGAAGAAAACAAAATACAGGCAGTAAACGACCATACCCCTCAGTTCTTTAAATGGACATATGACTCCAAAAGCGAGAGGTGAATTTCAGTAATTACTAATTAAACGGCTAACAAGCCCTTCTGTCAGGGGCCTCGAACATGGAAGTGGTTATTAAATGATAGTATGTGAGAACCTAAAGGGAGAGGTCGAGTGGTACAAAGAGGGGAGAAAAGAAGTAAGAACAGCCATATAGAGAGTGTAAAGGGGAAAGGAATATACAGTTAGAGAAAAGAGAAAAAGGATAAATAAATAAAAACATAGAAATAAGTGAATAAATTACAAAAGGAGAAAAGAAGTGGTGGGGGTGAGAAGCTGGGACAGATGAGGTAAATAAACAATAAGCTCCTCTTCCAGCGGCAGGAAACTCCAGAAATGTGGCTCAGTATCACTGCCGTCATGTGTTATAGGTCTTCTGCAGAGACGTGCGGTCATGGGAGGCAGGTGTGGCAGAGCCTCACCTAGTACTATGAAGAAAAAAGGTGTCGGCTTCAAGTCTGAAGCTGACAGCTTTTTCTCCATTTAGAGCGGCTTGTAACAGGTTAATACACAGCACCATCTAGTGGCTGAATAAATGAACCACAGACCACTTACATTGGAAAGGTGGCAAAGGATGCAAGTATTCAGACCCAGCAATTAAGATAGATAGATAAGATAGATAGATAAGATAGATAGATAAGATAGATAGATAAGATAGATAGATAAGATAGATAGATAGATAAGATAGATAGATAGATAGATAGATAGATAGATAGATAGATAGATAGATAGATAGATAGGATAAGATAAGATAGATAGAATTATTTATAACAACTTACATTTTTCTAAGTATGAACCTTAAAATATTAGATCTGGACATGCTGAAATTATAAAAGGAATACCTATTTCAACTTTAAAGAAATCTCTCTCACCTGTGTCAATGTACCCCAGAACAGCCACAGTGACAGAAACATTATTCAGGCTTAGTGTGAATTCTCTACGGAGGGAGCTGTAAAAACCTTCCAAGGCAAATTTGGATGCACAGTAGTTTGTGGTAAATGGTGCTCCAATCCGTCCTGCACAGATTGAAAAGAGTTTATTGTACATCAAGTCCTAAACAACCCAAACTCAGACAAACACTGCCACTGTACCACCCTTTTTATAAACAGTGTATCATTTTCTACAAGTTATCTAATACTCAAAAAATATTTTGGTATGGTAACATCCAATCTAAACTGGGAAGAATAATGATAATATTGAGGTATCGTAGGGCTGTGGCCAGGTTTGAACCCAGGAGTATTCTTCCAAGACTTTTCCTTATTTGCCTGACTGTAGGCTGCACCCTCCATTTCCCCCTAATTTTAACCAACCTAGAACCCCCCAACCAGCTGCTTATTTTGAGTGGAAATCATCTTCTGTGCTGGCCGCACCTTTACAATGAGCCCTTATAGACTTGAATGAGGCTGTACTCAAGAGTGTCCTCAGTTCTGGAGTATGGCTCCATTTAAGTCTGTGCGTGCTCACTGTTCTACATCTTCTTTTGGCTGTGTTTCTTTGCCTTGTTCATTGTCTTGACCGAACTATCACAGCTTTTGTGTTTTTTGCCTGCGCTCTTTTGATGTCTACATGTACTATGCCATTTCACTAGTCTTTGCCTAGTCGTCATTCCCCTAACCTTGCCTTTTCCTATCATACCTGTTTTATCCCAGCCTCATACTGCTTCTGCCTAGCTTGCTGGCCTTGTGTGTACTTCCCTCCGCTAGCCTGTCTTGTGATCTCTTCTGATTTCTAATCCTTTGGTAGCTATTAGTCATTCTGTCATGACGTGTACTGGATTCGGCCTTCACCCATCTGCTTATCTTCTCCTGCCTCTTTGCTTTGCTACATCTGTTTTCATTACTGTTGGTGTTACTAGGCTCAATTCTATGCTGTTAGTCTGCATCTTGTTTGTTTTGTGTCTGCTTACCTTTGTGCACCTGTCTCTTCCGTGACTGCTGCTTTTAAACATTTGTGTTTTTACTTCCACTCTGCTAGCCTGCAGATTTGCTACCTTACCCCTTTGCCAAGCTACCTCTCAGCTGGTATGCTTCTTGGTTCAATCTAACATTCTTGTCTTCCTCATACAGTATATCCTATATTTCTCTCCCAGTCTTTATCTAATCTCTGGGACGCTCACTATCTCAGGAAAGGGTTTGTATGTGGATTCAGTACTACTAGTAGACATATCTAATCATAAGTAGAATGTGGCTGCTTCTTTTTGGACCGGCCTTTTGGCTAAGATAAAGTGTAGTATCTGTTCTTATCAGTTTTCGGTGGGGAAAAGAACCGTCCTTGCGGGGGATGGTTACTTAGTACTCGCTGAAGTGAAAGAGCGTGTGGGACTGCTTCCTGTGAGAGGGGAACAGCTCAGTACATGGCTTTCTGACTGAACAGATGTGAAGCTTGGTCTGGCTGGAGGGTTGGGGGCGGCAGAAGCCCGTGGTGTTGTGCCCCCTGGGGGTGGCGTCCCAGGGGTGCTCAGAAAGTCACTTGGGTATGGGACCCCACATGACTCACTGTAGCACTCGGTCACACACCATATTGCTTATTTCTGCACAACGCCTCTTGGACAGGCCTTATGGCTAGTCCGGGGCAATATTTTTGCACTCCGGCCCCTAAGGCCTGTCAGCGTGGTGCACTGGCACTTTAGTATAATTTATGCACTCTATGCACGATTGGCTTTTTTTAAAAGCTTTTTGACCCACAGATGCTGAAGGTGCAGGTTTCTTTGGGGCCTATTCCTGATGCTAGGAGGAGATTCTGTGCCTCCTACGGGGTTCTCTGTCTCCTCCCACCCAGGAGGGGGGTTTCTCTTCGGGATATCCCCCCTGCCTAGTACTGTGTGGGACGTGTTTCGGCAGATCCCCAAGGGATCGGGGTCCACCGGCCTTCGGGTTGGTGGACCAACAGTCTCAACCCCTGTCAGGAGCCTTGCGCCCTGGGGGTTCGGGAAATTAGGTCCCTTCTTTGGAAGGACCTTGCACCCTTGTGCACATTTTTGTGTGCTTTCACGGTTGCACTTTTTTTGTTCACAAAAAAAAAAAAAATATGCTCCTTTATGTGTTTCTCTGTCTCTGGTTGTATGTGTTGCATATCCTCTACTGATCCCTGGTCCGCAGTCACAAAATGTTAAAATGTTACTGGATTTTTGTGGTGAATAAAAACATTCTGATACAAATTTGTTAACTCATACAAATTTCTAAAGAAAAGAAAAGGAACAAAAATAACAGAAAAAAACAGTTAATTGAAGCTGCACACAATTCTGACCTACTACTTGGACTTTCTACCTACAATATAGGGGACAATGATAGATCCACCTGGCATCAAGCTAGACACTTCTTGAATCCCAGCGATGGCATCTTCCCTCCATCTCGCCTTGGCTTCATAATGGTTGCCCACCAACTAATACCCCTACACTGAAAATCTTCCAATACTCCTCCCATAAATTTGGTCAATGACATCATAAGAATTGGGGAGCTTTTCCCTGAGGTTACAGATAAATGGGAATAATACACAACCAACTAGAGTGAACGGATAAATTTTTCTTATTTCTCTACCCTGCAGGCCTACTTTTTATTCTCCACACATATTTTATAATGTACCCGCTCTGCACATATTAAATAATCTTAAACTGCTACAACTAAAGCCCTGGACTCAACTGATCCAACCTCAAGGTTTTATTCTTTACGATTTTTGCCATCTTCTAGCCCTTCGCATTTTTTACACCTTCAATAGCTTCCTGTTAACCTTATTTGAAGTACACGATAATGAGTGCATGAGGATATCTACAGCGTGGATGGCAACTCAAAATTTTCGGTCAGTTTGTTATGAATAATCTATCCTGAAAGGATTACCGTTTTGATGTATTTTGGATGTACTTTTGAAGGTAAAATGACTCTCTATTTATACTGCATATTGTACTTCACATCCTCCTTTTCTGTAAAACTATTTCCAATTTTTTTACATTAAAAACATATTTAGGGGGCGTGGCCAGCGCTTGGGACGGATGGCTGCTTGAGA
>NW_017306551.1:0-27582 GCF_000935625.1 Nanorana parkeri
TTGTTTATTTTGAAAAAACAAATAAAAGACTTTGTAGAGAAGAAGTAGAACTGTGGCAGAGTCTATGTTTTTTTCAGTGCAAGCTTTTTGTTCCCAAATAGACTTTGATGGGGTGTGGAGTTAGAGCAGTGACATTTTCTCCTATATCCTCAGATCGGATTACTCCTGCTATATGCCACCAGTCCTTTCTCCACCATCTGTTTTTCTCCATCGTTGTATGGTTCACCTATTTTCTTCTTGCTAGGGTCTGCTTTTGACATTTTATAGCCAGAGTATCTACTTTTGTGTAACAAAGAAAGACCATTAGGGAGCTAATGGGGGGATTGATTGATATATAGTAATACAAATTCATTCTACTTAACAATCAATCTCTAGTGTTGCCTAAAAACAAAATTGAATCAAAAAAATTGTTCCCACTATAGCAACTACTGGGATCTTGTACATCAAATACTGAATCCTACATCTGTATATAATTTCTGAACATTGATTTAATTAAATGTAATTCATAATACAAAAAAAACATATTGAATGGAGCAAACTCATAATCGCATTAGAGCAACTATCAAACGTGTAATGGATAAAAAACCCGTCAAATGATACAACACCTGGCCATGTGAATCCCCCATGAATAATAATGGATTAAATTCATCCTGTTAAAGTCATCGTATTCAACATTCAATATAATTCATCAATATGGTAGATGGCATACTGCAGTAGTGAATTCACCACGATCAAGAGTGCCTCCAGTTTTTTGTCCAGACATACATAAAAGAGGCACTTTTATTATACTTATGGAATGAAATCACTACTGCAGTATGCTGTCTACCATATTGATGAATTATATCTAATGTTGAATACGGAGACAGGATGAATTTTACCCATTATTATTCATGTGGGTCTCACATTGGCAAGTGTTTTATCTGTTTTTTATTCATCACATGTTTAATAGTTGTTCTTATGCGATTATGAGTTTGTTCTTCCAAATATGTTTTTTTCATGTATTATGAATTAAATTAAATTAAATTAATGTTCAAGATGCCAATAGTTTTATAGTGAGAACAGTTTTTTTATTCAATTATATACTTTTGTGTATCAGGTTCTGAGGGCACCCTAGTAACAGTAGGCCTGCTAGCCTTAAGGGAAGGAAAAGAGGAAAACAGATTGTTCGATAGTAATCAAGATGGTTTGAAGTAAGTACAATATTTTGAGAAGGATTTTCAAAATCAAGATAATGGTTTATCAGACTATTTCTGTAGATCTAGTTTGATTTTGCATAATAAAGGGTTGTAGTTTTTTGTAGGGCCAAAGATCCCCAAATATTTAATAGTGTATCTTCCCACATAAAGGGAGAAGTGGATTTTAGATTTTAGATTGCCATATTGAGGGCACAGGGGTTTGTTAGATTAAAGGAGAACTATGGGGTTAGGGCATTTCCCCATAGTTCTCCTTAGGGTAACGGGAGGACACAAACTAGCATCCTCCCATCACCCTAAGCTCAGTACGCGGTATATTGAGACGCCGCAGCTGAAGCGGATCCCGACAATTATGTCTGGATCCACCCAGCTGCGTGAGTGACAGCTGGCTCTGCCTATCTAGAGGCAGAGCCAGCTGTAACCACCCCCTCCCCCGGCCATTCCACCAGTCAGCGCTGGAGGATCCGAGCGGGGAGGGGGGAATCCAGTCCCTCCCCTTTTACGGCAGAGAGCCGTGACAGGATCGAGAAGTGAGCAAACGCCGGTATGTGTTTGCTCACTTCCCGATCTACTGAGCCGACCTGTGACAGTTTCATTGTCACAGGTCGGCTAGAACTATGAGGATGAGCGAAAAGCACTCACCTCATAGTTCTCCTTTAATATTTAGGTCGAATAAACTGTATATCGAAATACTTCAAATACTATGGTGAGATTGAGGAGAAATTTGTTGGTTTCTCTACAATACTACTATAGTGAATAGTTTATGGTGCAATGAACTTTAGATATACATTTCTGAATCAGGCTTTATATTGAGCTAAAGATCCAAAAATGAATACAAGTAATTTTTTCTCAAATTGATAGTTTGCCTTTAATTAGGTAAACTGGTAACATTTTAACATCAGCCTTCTATATTGTAAAGTTCTAATTTGGTTGCTAATTGCTCATATGCTCTATTGTGTGTAGCCAGCACTGAATATTCTGTATATTTTCAAACAAAACTAAAAACTTGATAAAGTATATATATATATGCATTGCAATAAAATCTTCTACTACTAAATGACAAATGCCATGCAAAAATATTAATTCACTTTGAACCATTATGTGCTTAAAATACATTGTTATCTGTAAATGAATGTATGAACAGTAGTGGCATAGCATGATGTTCCAATGAATCTTTAAATGAACCTTTCTACACAAAACTGCAAAAGAGAAATATAAATATGTTCATTGTGGGTGAAATTCACTTTTATTGACTAGCAGGTAAATAAAATCATACATAACAAGACTCTGGCAAAAGCAAAGTTTATAATATATCAGAACATATACTTAACTTAACTTTTACCTTGAACAAGAATTGAAATAGGTAATTCGTTAAAAGGTTTAACTATAAACGAAGGAGGCAACATTGGAAAAATAGCTAAACATTTATATTGCAACCTGTTTATGGACACTTGCCTGCAACTAACAGGAATAGTGGAAACTCTTGAAGGATCCCAAGGCATACCCTGGGCTGTGGAACAGGAATCTTATCCACTTCTGAGCCTTTGCTGATATAGCTATACACATCTTACACAAAAGTCCAGAAAGTGTATCTAAACCCAAACATTTAATATATTGCAGCTTATCAGGTTTTAGGCTTTTCCCCTTTATTTTCACCTGTTGATCCTGCTAATAATTCTGTTATTTTTCCACTTCCTTCAACAGATCAAGCTGTCCAGCAAACGTGGCAGTTTGAGGGTTGAAACAAACCATTTAACATTTACTGGGGGCTTACAATGGTTATCTTTTTTCAATAATGTAAAAGTTTAAGCCTACTTTAAGTCCTTCATCAATGAGCTTTGTTATCTCTCTATGATCACAATATGCCCAAACATGTTGATCCTATGATAACAAAGTTAAAGTGTATGCCAGGGCAGCATAAAAAAAATCATATGCAGTACATCTCTGCAAAACATACACATTTTCTCATGTTTAATTTGCAAGTACAGAAACATTCCTGTTGGTTTGCCAGAAATGCTAACAGCTACCAGGTTCTGGTGTATACCTGCAATTCTCTGCTGGAATACAAGTCCAAGAAAATATCACAGTTCTCTGACTACAACACTGAGGGAAAGTGATCAACTGTGGCAATCACTTCCCCTGGATGACCTTCAGTGCTGGAATTGAAGGGAATGAGTCATGGGAGTTGTAGTGTAGGTGTTTGGCTGCCTCTCACAGCACAATGAGGTGTGAACACTGCTGCAACCTATTCTGCTAGACTGGAAAGTGAAGCTGTGTTTCAGTGTCAGTAGATTCAGGATAATTGTGCCAAATCCTAAAAATAAAATAAAATGTACAACTATGGTAGTTGCACCATATAAACAGGCACGCTTGCTTCAGACTGTTGGCTGAATAAAAAAAATCTAACAAATTCCTCCATCCACACTAACACACACATAACCACACATTTTTGGCCGGGCTCCTACAAATCAATTAATCGATTTACTTGGTCAAGCTGGCCACCAACTGTAATCATTTCACGTGATTCCTGTGAATCAGCCAAAATTCTACCAGTTTATAGCCAGCCTTAGAGTTGATTTACCTCACTTTGAAGGGGTTTCTTCCCACCTCCTTTGCCTATAGAAAAGGAAGTGAGGGGATATGTCTTAAACAGTACACAGGAAACTCAACAGGGGTATTAACCAATGAGTACTCGAAAATCTCGAAAATGATTTTGTTTTATATACACTTTAATTACTTTCATTGTTCCATGATCACCTATTCCTACTCATTTTCACGTCATGGTGCCATGCTCAATGAGATATTGGAGAGGGTATTTCTGGTAGGATGGGGGAGTGTTTTTGATGGTGGCAACAGTGGAACATTCCTGCATAATGTGTGCTGAATCCATCAGAGGCCCTTGTGACAGAGTGACAACACAGGAGCACAACTGAGCGACAAGTACATAGTGTTATCACCTTAAAATTAGACACATCTGAACAAGGACCTTAATGGCAGGATTACCAGATATAATTTTAATAAAAGCTGCCAATTTATAAAAAGTAGATAATTACTTTTGCTACGACATTATCATGCCAAAGCTTATGAGATTTTAGTGAGGGTCTTTACATTGGGTTTATGTACACGCTAAGTTAATTTCTTTTGTTTTTTACCAGCTGCTTAAAATAAACAAAAGCTAGCTCCAAAACGTGCGTTTCTGAAATAAACCCCATTTTTATCCCCACTAGAATTGCTACATTTTCACTCTGCTGGCTTAGACATGTCTCCCTCTGGAACAAACATACAGTCGCATAGGCCGAAGTTTACTTCAGTGCAGGATTAACAAGGTAACATTTTATTGCTTTGCTCTTCTGAGCCGTAATACAGCTAAAGACTTGTACAAAACAATGAATTAGTTGGGCTTTGCAACATTTCAACCTCTTAATTACAACATATTAATTGGAAACACATTCAACCCTTTAGCCTATTAAATAACTAGACAGCTGATAACAAGTTTGGCATAGCATTCTCCCAGAATGCAGCAAGAGAAACATGCACAAGATTAGAGATTATAGGTACACATTCACTTTTTACAAGGCCAAGTTATCCAGGTAGCCTTGAAATAAATTATTGCTAAGGAATTGCAACATTTATTTTTTCAACAGTTGGTCCAGGATCTGTGCTCCTTGCCTAAATCGTTTTTGGCTTGGGTGGTGCAGAAGTGTGTGGAAATCATATTATTCATCAGAAATCACTGTTCAGAAAGAGAATTAGTGGTAATCTTAGATTTAAGGAGTCCATTTGAAAATTGTGAAATTTAGTGTGCAAACAAGCAAAACAGTGATTAAAGTGTATGTACAGTATAGCCAAACATTTTTTAGTATTGGAGAGAGTGGCGACAGGTTAGAACCACTGTGATTTTTGCTGTCTGTGATCCCGCTGGGGGTATTAACTCTTCTATTTGTTTTGGTGAGCGTTGTCACCAAGATAGAAAGTGAATAGAAAATAGTAAATTTTAGCATTTTCTCTAGAACAAGAGGTGAGGGTACGTTATGCACTAGGGACACATACTCTGGTGACAGTATGAATTTCCCCTCACTTTGTAGAGATTTTATCTTCCTGTTGCATCTCTGGGACTGGGAATGAAGTACAATCTACCCAATGGAACACAGCAAAAATAAAATCAAGTAAGGGTGGGGGGTGTAAGCCATTCCCTTCTTTATCCAAAGTTATAAAAAAAAGTACTATACATAGACCTAAAGTGAGAATAAAAGTATTGAACCGCCGGCCATTGGATACAAATATGAGGGATACATTGGCAGAAATCAGTTGTACATTGGCTGGCTTCGGCTCTCTTCGGTTCAGCCGAACATGCTCAGCATGTTCGGCTGATCCGAAGTGAAGAACACGTTCGACTGCCATGACAGCATGGACAACACTGGACATTTTAAAGGACTTGTTTTTTTCAGTTAAATATTTTTTCTTAAAGCCTGGTCTATTTATTTACTTTTTACTTTTAACCCTTTAGTGAATGAGTAGGGGTACAAGTACCCCTTACTCATTTACAAGGGGGGCAGCATCTACAACCAATGGGCCAGGGCTTGTGTGGAAGAGGCCCTTGTCCCCATCGTGCTTTTCCAGGGGGGTCCTTTGAAGAGCACCTTCCCATTCCCGAGGGCATGTGGCTTGGTATGGTGCAGGGAGGGGGTGCTTGCTCCTCCCCCTTTCCTGCCCTGCCAGGCCTGTGCTGATATTAAGGGTCATAGAAATTTTAGGAGGAGCACACTTTTCCCCCAAATTTTTTTGGGGGTGGAGTTCCCCCTTAAAATTCCTACCAGACCTAAGGGGCCTGGTATGACTTTTGGTGAGGAATCACATGTACTTTTTATGTTTAACTCAGGGGGTCTCTCCTAACTTTTCTACCAGACCTTAAGGGTCTGACATGGATTGGGAGGGGGGTGGCACACCGTTTTTTCGTTGTTGTTTACATTAGTGGGGAGAACGATCTACTTCGGCAGACCAGTCTCTCTGCTTTGGCTTTGACTCCGGCTCAGCCGAGCCGAAGCATATGCATTCAGCTCGGCTGAGCTGTTCGGCTGCCTTCGACTGCTGTACGAGCTATTGTGAATAGCCTGTACAGTAGCCCTTTGGTTCAGCGGCCGAAGTGAGTCAAAGGATTAGCTGAAGCTACGGCTATATGCTTCAGCTCCTTCATGAATAACCCTCTAAATCTACTTGTGCATCTACCACTGCCCTCTCCACAGGATTACAATGGTGTTGTCCAAGGGTGGCTCCTTTGCCCCCCATAGAGGGGAGCCACCCTGGGACAGGAAGTATGTAGCCACCTTATGTAAGGATTAGTAAGCTGCAATATATCACATTTTTGTTTTTGAGTTTACATACACTGCTGCATGTATGTGCAGGAACCTTTACGTGTCCACATGTTATACCTGTAGCAGTTTTCTTATTTTAAGGACAGATTCTCTTCATGCTGTCAATAATATAATACTTTAAATATACTGATAGTTTAGAATTCCTTCAATAAAATCTGTGTGTAATATACTGTAGAGTCTTTCTCCAGTTCTTTCATTATCAAGCTAACATGAACATTCTGTGCAGCTTGAAAAGGTGATGTTATTGCTATGGTCAGGTTACATAAGTTTTTACAAAAACCAAACAATTTATACTAATTAATCTAAATACACATAATTCTTGTACAGTGCATTTACATACATGTACACTTAACGTTCCATTAATAAAAAACAAAAGCAATATAGCTTTATTCTCTCTCATGAAAACAAATATATTATTTCAATGGGTTAACCTTCTGTTAGTTTCCAGCATAATTGTCATGACAATTCTGATGACAATTGAACACACTGCTAGGCCCAACCAGCATCTGTCTTTCTGGTAATAATGCTGTTCCATTTCAGCCCTTGGGAAAACAGTAAGAACTGTCTGGTTGAGCCACACAACCCTAATGAACTGTTTTTCTTCATCCCTAAGGCCAAATCAGAATAAATCTGATACATCCTGGAGGAAATGAGATGCAGAAATGTGCAGTTCTGTGCAAATAATTGTGCTGTCCAGGGCAGAAAAATCATGGATATAATGTGAGTTTTAATAAGCACTCTATACATTTTATAGTTACATTTGTAAAAAAAAGAAAGTTGACATGCTACTTAACTCATTTCATCAAGCTTGTGCTAAGCCTAGCTGTGTAGTTCAGGATTTATATACATGCTATCCAAAGTGTATTCCTGTTACATAATGAGTATGACCAGCATCATGAGCTTTCAGTAGAACTGAAGCAAAACTTTGGATAGAGTGACGAGGAATTAGAGCTCCTGTTTTTATTGCTGCCTGTGTCTTTGTTAAAGAAATTCACCCTCCAATGGTGGAAATCCTCCAATGGGGACTCCCTGTTGTGGCTATGGGACATTAAGTGAAATGTTTCAATTGAGGCACAGATGGCAAAAAGAATGACAGGGGTTATAACTTCCCTTCCCTTAATCTATCCAAAATAGGGATGCACCAATTCCGATACTAGTATCAATATCGGTGCCGATACCGAGTATTTGGGCGCGTACTCGTACTCGCCCAAATGCTCCGAAGCCTAGCCCAATACTTCCTGTATCAGGAAGCCGGGAAGCCGGGCAGCGTGTAAAGACTCGCCACCCGACTTCCCAATTAACAAGAAAGTCTGTCCTCTCTTACCTCGGCAAGTCCAGTCTGTCACCCCCGTGGCCTCTTCAGCCAGAACGTGGCCTTCCTCTGGTACCCAGCCGGAGCTGTCTTGCCAGCCGATCATGGAAGCTGGGCACCGTGTAATGACTCGGCGCCCTGTTTTCTGATTGGCCGGGAAGCCGGCTTCATGATCCCTCGTCACCTCCTGACGAGGGAGCATGGAGCCGGCCTCCCGGCCAATCAGAAAACAGGGCGCCGAGTCATTACACGGTGCCCAGCTTCCATGATCGGCTGGCAAGACAGCTCCGGCTGGGTACCAGAGGAAGGCCACGTTCTGGCTGAAGAGGCCACGGGGGTGACAGACTGGACTTGCCGAGGTAAGAGAGGACAGACTTTCTTGTTAATTGGGAAGTCGGGTGGCGAGTCTTTACACGCTGCCCGGCTTCCCGGATAATCAGGAAGCCAGGTGGCAGGTCTTGACATGCCACCTGGCTTCTTAAATGGGACTTCCGTTACTCGGTAATTGGTATCGGCGAGTACCGAAAAAAATTATCGGTACTCGTACTCAGTACCAAAATACCGGTATCGGTGCATCCCTAATCCAAAACGAAAAAAAAAGTTTTGGCTTTAGCTTCACTATAGTGTGAACGATCATAGTAGCTTAAATAACAGTATGTGGATGGGCTCATTTACATGACTGTTCCTGCACATGGGGGGATTTCATGCAGTTAGGGCAGTTAAGGAGCCATGGATGCAAGCAGTCTGCAATACATATGCTGATCTGGAAACGATATGCACATCTCTGTACTGTTAGCTGTATGCTGGTCAGACTGTGACCGTGATTATTTTCTGTTTATTTGTTTGTTTCCATGTGCCAATTTTATACGTTTCAATAAAGACACTTTTGGATCAAAAAAAATAAATAATATTTCTGGCCGGTATAAGTATGGTTGCTTCACCTCCATAAAGCCAAAAGGTGCTAGTCATACAGTAGCTGTGACAAAAAGTGTATAAGTTAGAATGGTAAGTGATGATGACCAGGATCTAAAATAGAATGTATTTTGCAGGTATGCAATGTTTGCCGTCACAACTTTTATCTGGGATATTGGCATACTATTTACTGAGATTCTCCCTAACCCTTTTATGCCCAGAGGTCAATACTATGAATGGCAATAGTTCTATGACTAATTTGAATGCCTAAATACTTTTTAATAACATTTTATTATTTTTAATACATTTATTTAACCTATTTTTTAAGTACGGTGATCTTCTTACAGCATTATACATATGGCACTGCAGGTCAACACTGCAACCTGAGGGTGGCAATGTTCCTCTACAGACTGAAGGCTTTAATTTTTCTCAAAGAAGCCTCCAGTCTGCATGTGATCATTATGTATTAGCTTAAATAGTGGTCACATGATTGGGAACCATGCTGATTGGTTCCCGCTTATCAATAGATACCTGAGCTGTTAGTAACAGCAGGGATTTTAAGAGTCACTAGGTGCAGCGTTGGCTGGTGTATCTGAATGGGGACAATATTTATAAATGTACCCCCAGCAATGGGAATCATGTTGGGGAACATTTATATATAGGTGGTGGATGGGAAGTGGGTTAAAACCTAAATTAAACCATTTGAGACATTTATTTTATTTTAGAGGGAGAAGAGTTAAAACCTCTGTCTGTTAACCTATTCAAGAGATTTTTCCTTACTTCCTGCCTCTGTGACACCTGAAAAAAAATATGGAGTGTAGTTGTCACAGGGACAGGAAGGCACAGACAGCAATACAAACATTGACAGACATTATATCCCTTTCTCTACTAAAAATGGGTTTTTGCTTTTACTTGTGGAAAGATTTCCCTTCACTTTCTGTCCCATCAGGTCTAACCATTTTCTGCTCTATTTAAAATGAAATAAAACATTTTGGGGGAAGCTCAGCTTTTAGACTTGAAAATGTGCACTGCAGCTGTAGTACATACATAATTCTTCCATGCCTCAGTCTTGCACAGCATGTGCACTGTTTGCTTTCTGGCACCAGCCAAACAGTTGGTCCAAATAACTATGCTACATGCCTGCTGTTTTATGTCACCCAGTCAAAATGCAGGCTTTCTTACTTGAGATGCTGACCCTTTATGGCCATGTGTCTTTGTATGATAAGTGGAAATACACATCAGCATATACAGTAAGTTCAAGGATGCAGTTTGACTGCTTAAAAAAAGGTAGGTGCTTTCTAACTGTTTTTTTTTCATGTTGATATAGAAGCAAAAAAAGATGATTTCATTAGATCAGAATTCTCTATAGGTCATCAGGAAAAATTATTACTTCACACTTAGGCTAGAGCATAGATGTAATTAATTAATTAATAACAGTTTAACAGTACCACACAAGAAAGGGATTTTGTCCAGGTTTGATATTAAACTGCACACAAAATAAAATGTAATTATACAAAAACTGAAATTCTATAAAGTCACAGCATAATCACACTGCTTAGCCATCCGACATAATCTGGAACACCTCTATTTTCTATGTGAGCAGCTCCCTGTTCAACTTGCTTGCTCTTTAACTGAAAAGAAAGGTCATCACATTTATGATTCATTGTCCAATTAGCAGGTAGGTAAGCAAGAAAGCTAAACTAGTAAAATCAGATGTCACCTGAATCGCTGTACAGTGGAGTATAGGTTCATTAGTCAAAAGACTTACTGAACATTATTATAAATGATACATCTTTTGACAGGGAAAGTATTTCACAATAACTGTGTGTTTAGCTTTCAGTCAGCTTTTATTTCCATGTGATGTATTCAATGGCACTATAGGCTAAAATAATTTGTGTGTTTTTCACACATAGGGGTCTATTCACAAAGCTGCCGAAGGATCTGGTCGTAGCTTCGGCCGATCCTTCAGCTAGCTTCGGCCCCAGGACCCCTTCGGTTCAGGAGAACCGAGGGGGTGCTGTACGGGCTATTCACAATAGCCCGTACAGCTCCCGATCACAGTCGAGCCGATCGCATATGCCTCGGCTCGGCTGAGCCGTGCTGAAAGCCGAAGCTGGCCGAGCGGCCGGCCGACAGCCTGCTTCTGACAGCTGGGCGGAGCCAGCCGTGATCTTACTAACCAGGGACACTGATCTCCAAAAGCCGATGTACGGCTGATTTCAGCCGATGTACGGCTGAAATCCGCCGTACCAGCCTGAAGTGAATAGCCGAACAGTGTTCGGCTCACTTCACTTCTGATCGGTCATTCACTCGGCTGCCCTCGGCAGCTTTGTGAATAGACCCCATAGTTTATCAAATTTTAGCAAATAAAAGGAGTCAGTCAAAAGGAAAAGAGTGCTTCAGCATGCATCAGATCATTATGGGTGGCTTAATACCTAATGCATGTTTTAAGCACACACCATGACGCACCAGTTCAGTAGGTTCTGAAAGGCCATACTGCAGAGCACCACAACGACTATGCTGTGCACTGTTCTGGGCTGCCTTTTCAAAAAAAATATGAAAGCCAATGTTCACCTTCGTCTAACAAAACTTGTTTACCGGTCGCCTGACCTTAATGCCCCAAATCACATAAATCCTATATTTATTTGCCTCTGTGATCAGAAAAGAATTGATGCCAAAGGATCAGCATGGCAGCCAGGCAACCAGCATCCTCAGAAGCAGAGGTCAACATTGGCAGTCTACATATAACTCTCATGAAAGGTGCATATATGTGCATATAGTGTAAAACCAGAGAACATTTGTTCAATGTATGAATACAGTGGGCTTTTACCAATATCCTGGCCTCCATTAGAAAGATGGTCTCTGTGATGGTTGTCCCATCATACAGGAAGTGAAGTAAAATCTGTAACAGGAGAGGGTTATGGCAGGAGTGAGGGATAACTATTGTTGTGCTAGGGAATCAACTCTTCTTATAGTGAAATTAAAATTATCTTTGGAAAGGAAAAATGCTGCAAGTAGGCCTTTGAAATACATATATTTTCTGTGCTCTTACCGGCATTTCTTTTGTTTAGTAACAGGGTCTCTTTATGATGTTGTCTTCATCACAGTAAGTGAGAGTACATTTCTGTAATAGAGTCCAAGATAGCAGTAAAACCCAACAGGGTTTCTAATCCTTCGCATTCTATGCAAGACTGAAAAGTAGATATATGCAAAAACATGAAAAAAAGTTACCAAATGGGTAAATACTTACCTGTGTCTCAGGTAATTGGTGCATTCCAAGTAAGGATCTTTGGTGGGGAGAAGGGGAGAAATACAGTGGAGGTGAATGCACGCAGTGATCAGAAAAGAATTGCACATCGGACACAGCGTGCACATCGGAGAGACACCGTGCGACCCAAGGAGTCTACGCTGGATCAGAGACTGGCGCCAGCGCTGGAGGAACTCCTGAGAACTACTGGAAAACAGAAGATGATCGGATCAAGAGGCATTATTTAAGGTAAGTCCTTAAAGAAGCATGGGGAGGGGGGATTTTTGACTTTAATGTCAATTAAAGTAATTATTTGCAGTGTCCAGGCACAGAACATTGTTGACAGGCAACATATCTATAATACTACACTTCTGGCTACCTACCTGGTAATGGCAGCACAGATTTAACAAGTATTTTCCTTATTGGTTAAATCCAGTCCACAGCAGTGTGATTTTGTTTTATGTGACAAATTTACTTTAAGGCTTTCTGCTGTGTTCATTGTTCAGATTGCTGCTTTTAATGAGGAGCCACACAATTACTGAATGATTTTTAAAAATAAAAATAAAGTAGAGACTGTTAATGTGATTCTTCCTTTGTATTTTTTTAATAATATTTGTCAATAGCTTACTGATTCAACATTTGATGATGATGCAGTTATTCTCTAGCACAAAAGGCTCCATAGTCCGTTACATCTTTAGTTCCCTGCTGCTTTCCGAAAGAAAAGGGCATTGACTTTGCAATGTTAAAACTCTGCAGGTAATATCAGAAAAGCCTTACTCACTACTTGCTAACCTCAAATTAAGATAACTGACCCTATACTGTATATTTCAAATGGAAAAGAACACATCAAAGAGCTGTAAAAATTTAATATTTGGGGTTAAATACCATTATCCCGTAATAAACACTCAACCTTTTTTTCAATAATGAATCCAAATCAAACAAATATACATAGCACAGCAAAGTATTTTGTTTACATTGCCCAAGCACTTACAGACATCCAAACAGCTGGATGACACTCTCTCTGTTCTGCTTCCTTGAACTTCCTGTCCAGTACAAAATCAACAGGGAGAGTACAGCCTCCAGGAACCATCCATCTACTAGCCTGAAGAAGGCTGAAGGGAGAAGTGTGTCTTGCCTTCCTGTACCTGTGTGTTTGTGGAGACACACACAGTTTACTAGCGCAAACAAGGGTGGCTCTATAGGGAAGGAGCCACCCGAAAACAGGATTGTCAGTGCCAGTGCTCAGGAGATCAGTTGATTCTGCAGTTACATCATTAGTTACCTGCTGTAGCAGGAAGCTAAGACTTTTATACAACAAGAATCAGCATCCACTGAAAGTATTTGAAATAACTTCAAAACATTTTGACTTTAATATCTCTTTCAACTTTTTTTTTTCAATGTTGTTACAAATCTTAGTGCACATCAGTGCATTAGAAATGTGTGTTTTACCAAGTCTTTATGTATGATTTTTTTAAAGCCTAACAGGCATTTTTAAATTACATTTTAAAAGCAAAAAAGCAGCTCAGGCTGAAATACTCACTTTCAGTTGGGAGCTGTCCCCCATAAGTAATGCTAGCCATACAGGGCTTGAATTTTGATTCCTGCTGAATTGGCCTAAACTTAAAGTGACACAAAACCCCCAGTTTTTTTCTGCTTGTATACATCTACACAATGAACATTCTACAAAGCCACATTTATTTGTTTTTTTAAATAAAGTCTTACTATTGTAATCCCTTTAGAAAATCTGCTGTGATCGCTCCTGTTGCTCTTCTCTCCATTCACACTTCCTGTCACTTAGTAAGAGCCATGCACGTAGATTCTAGTTATGTGCACATCTTTCTTTGTTTACAACTCCCATGAGGCAGAGAGGAATCATCTTTCACTGCACACAGCTGCGTCCTTCCCCCTCCTTCTCCTCACTATACACACTGTGACTAATCTGCTTGTAATCTCCTCTACAATGCTCTGAATTATCAAAACTACATACAAGAGCTTTACAACAAATCTACACCAAACAATCAAGTTTACAACAATCTACACAGAAAAAAACTTTATTTCACATGTAGGAGCCATATCCTCTGTGACTGTGTGACCAGATTCAGCATGTGAGCTGAGACTCAGAAGAAAGTATGAGGCTGGTGACAGCTCACATGCTGAAACTCCTCACAAGCAGCTCACTCCCCACTCTCTCCTTGGTGAGCCAGGAGGAGAGAAATGAAATATCATATATTAGTGTGGGAGAGCTGGAGAAATCCCAGCTCCTTGCAGTCTAGAGGGGAGGATTTGTGGGCGGAGACTGAAAAGAAGCAGAATCGGAAGACACGTCCCCAGCATGTTGTAGTCCTTCACATGAATGAGCACAGAGGGTGGCTACATTTCAGCACACGTAGGGACCATGGAGAAGAAAGGTAGCCACCCTCTGGCAGGAAGTTGTGGCTGGTGAAAAAGAAAACAGATTTTGGAGCATTTAAAGCTGAACAATGACAAACAATAGGTACACAGTCAATTATTATTTATATAATAGAAGTTCTTTTTATTATTTCATTTCTGAGTTGGAACAGCCCTGTTAGCACCACCCAGCTCAAAAAACTTTGAATATAAAATAGAAGGAGCCAAGTGCAAATCTGTCAACCCAACAGTGATTGTATCCAATACCTAGCCAGTGGAGATTTCTCCATCCATGTTGTTTAGCATGGATGTGGGAATCTAGTGATTTATCTTGCTCAGCCTGCAGCAGCATCCAACCACCACAGCAAGCAAGTAGTTAAGGTGACTGCAGGCAAGCAAGATAGTCTAGTAGTCAGCAAAAATAAATAAACAAGCAAACAAATAGATTAATAAATTAATAAAAGCAAGAGTTGTAATTGCAAATATAACCATCAGGATAGTTTACCTAATTATTAGTGCTCCTGCATGCAATTACTCTATAATCATAATACATAGTTACATAGTAACTTCTTCTAACTCTGGCTTTTTTTCACAACTACAAATCTCTACTGTCATATTCTTTTTGCTGAGGAGGCACTCTATAATTTGTACAGCCTGAGGAAGACTGTGTTAGGCATACAGTTAGAATTCATTTCAGAGCTGCTATCTAGGCTGCATCATAAGTTCTAAGAGCAATAAATCTACACCGAGGCAGCTAAATTTATGATATTGGCTTTAGAGAGAAAGTGAGGGAGATTTTGAACTAGACAATGATCCTGGATCCTAAAGATTCCTCCTGTGTGTCTGACATCAGCTCTTTTAGACTGCTGGCATTTTGTAGGGGTTCAGTGTCAGCACCAAATGCTACCTCTCCAATCCTGATCTATTGCCTCAATACCCTCCCTAATAGGGCCCCCTCCCAACCTCAGGACCTATAGCAGTTGTTCGGTCAGCTATAGCTATAGTTATGCCACTGAGGATTGGGCTAACTCCAAGGTATGCCTGCTCTTAAAATATTGATTAGTTGGCAGATAAAATCATTTTTAGTTATGGACTGCACTTTTCAGAGTGTCAGCATTGCTGTACATGATTTTTACTCATGTATTCAACTACGATATCTGTTTTTTAACATATATGTTGAAACTGTTTAATTAGGTACTTTTTGTTTGTATTGTTCGGTGTACTGTGCACCATTCCTGCGTTAGTTATAAATTGCCCACATTGAAAAAAAGCCATGCTATAATAGCAAAATGCATTAGGGTATGCATGTGATTCCAGCTGAGGGTCTACTCTTAATAATTTAGCACTTACGATTAATCTACAGCTGCTATATCATTCCATTTTTTTTGCAACTTTCATTCATTTATACCACTTTGCTAAGGCTGAACTACATCTCTGCCCAGCATAAAGTCTTTTATCTATATATAATATAGCATGTCTTTGACCTGGGGTCTATCTAGACAGTCTATCTAGACCAGAACAGATCATACTGTTGTAACATATTTTTGTACATAAATAAGATATTGTGAATTCTGTGACTGGGGACATCTACCTTACACCTCCCTCTTGTGACTGGATAGTTAGAGGGGTATGCAGCAATTTTGGGAACAAATCATATAGATATGGTGACCATTCAGGCTTAAATAAACATAGTACATGTATATGCCACATTGCCAGATATAAGCAAGAGATTGTGAGCCATGCGTTTGTTACAAAACCTTTAATACATTTATTACTGCATTAGCTAAATTTCTGCTTATTTTACCTATGAATACATTATAGTTCAGAGGTAAACTAAACTACTGTCTAATACAAATGCAAATCATAATTAACAGTAGCCCAATGTCAAGTAACGATGTCATTGCAATGTATTGCTTGCTTGCTTGGTCTTTCTGTGATGAAATCAGAAGTTATTTTTTTTATATTTATCCCATTTACAAGGGAATTTCAGATGTCAAGGCAGACAGAAGTTGACTCATTTAACCAAATGTCATATAAATAACACACAGCTTGAACTCGGCCTAGAATCCCAGCACATTCACACATGCCATGACATTATGTATTTTATTTTAAATAAATGATAACACATACTTTATTGCCAGCCATCTAAACACTGTAGACCTTTTTTTACTCGACAGTTGCTTTAAGGTAACATACATTTGCTAGATGCCTATAGTTAGTAATGTCCAAAAAATATCTGTGGCATTAATGTTCTTTTGCGCTGTTTACATGGTATGTACAGTACATTACTAGTGCCATAAGCTACTGGCATACAAGAGATTTCTGTGCAGCAGTGGCTGTTAAACATGATGTTCCAATTCAGCTTAAACCTATGGAGGACATTGATAAAAAATGCTCCTATTTACAATTTAAAGAAGTCAGGGGAGGGAGGCTTAAAAGCTTAAAAAACAGAGGTTTTAGCTGCACGTGTTCTGCAGAATATGTGGAAGCTGCACTGCCTCATCAAGGCAGTATTGCGGTGTAGTGCGGTCCTAACTCTAACCTATGAGAGTCTACATCTTGGAGCGTATGTAGCAAGGTGCACCTTGCTTTAAAGCAGGTTATGAGTTGATGAGTGTGTTTGCCATTCATTTTGCTCGACTAAATAATTTGGTGCACAAATGACAGCATTTTTGCTGTAGAAATGGACATATTTAAAAGGCTTAACATACCTCAAAAAAGCTTACAAGAATCTCCCAACAGAAAATTTACACTGAGTGGCCAGATTATTATGACCACCTGACGTTTGTAGGCAAATTAGCTATAATTTTGCACTGAAGTTGCTAGTTTACCACGACAGTAGAAGTGATTTTTTTTCTGAAGATATGGGTAAACAACGCAATTTAACAGCCTTTGAACGTGGGATGATTGTTGGAGCCATGGAGCAAGTATCAGCAAAACAGCAGTATTCGTTAAATGTTCAAGAGCAGCTGTTGTTAAAGTGCTCAAAGACTGGACTGTCAGCCGAAAATCTGGGTCTGAACGTGCAAATTGTGGCCATCAGCGACTAGTCAATGTTAGGGCAGAACGGAGAGTGGCAAGACTGGTACAAGACAACAGAAGGGCAACAGTGCATCAAATTACTGCAGATCTTAATCAGGGATCCTCTCAAATGATCTCTGAATGCACTGTTCGCCGTACACTGCATCGTATGGGATATGGAAGCCGAAGGCCTGTTCGAACACCTTTGCTGTCTGCAGTTAACAAGATAAAACATCTCCAATTCGCACAGGAACACAAGGATTGGACAGTCGAGCATTGGAAAAAAGTAATGTGGTCCAATGAATCACGTTTCCAGTTGCATCATGCAGATGGCAGAGTGAGAATTTGGCGGGAACAGCATGAAAGCATGCACCCCACATGCATGAGTACAACCCTTCAAGCTGGTGGGGGCAGTGTTATGGTTTGGGGCATGTTTTCCTGGCATGATTTGGGCCCTTTAATTCATGTGGAACAACGTCCGAAAATCACAACATACCAAAGTATCGTTTCTGATCAAGTTCAATCCTATCATGTTGATGGCGTATCCCAATGGAGATGGCTTCTTCCAACAAGACAATGTGCCATGCCACGGTGCTCGTATTGTGCAGGAGTGGTTTCAAGATCACGAGGGAGACTTTACCTTGCTTAGGTGGCCCCCACAATCACCAGATCTCAATCCAATTGAGCATTTGTGGAACGAAGTTGAAAAAGCCATCAGGCAGCTGGTTCCACAACCATCAAATCTCACAGAAATGGACAGTGCTAGTCATCAGGCATGGTGTCAGATTACTCGCATCACCTTTCAACATCTCGTGGAGTCAATGCCAAGAAGAATTGCCGCAGTATTGAAGGCAAAAGGTGGCCCAACAAAGTGGTCCTAATTATCTGGCCACTCAGTGTATAAGGTTTTGTGAACTCTGGCTCTTCTCTATGTGCCAGTGACATGTACCTGATAGTTTTGTTCTGTCTAGTGTAACTGAAAAGAGTTTAAAGGCTGCCTATGGAAAGTGTGCCTACTTTGCACACACCAGCTTCCAAATGCAGGTTAAAGGGAAAATATAGAGTTTTTTCAACAATCACATATTTTGCTCTATTACTGCATTGTTTGTGTTAAACCTGAACTACAGATATATATTTTTATACTGTATATACTTCCATTGATCCAGCTTGGCCCAATGTAAGTATAGATATGTTATACCTGGTTGGGCCACAAGGTTCCTGTAAAACACTGTAGTAGCTGGGTCCGGTACTACTGCTGTGCTGAGTGACTGGCCCTTTGCTGTGAAAACATTGAAGGATATTCGCTTGGCACAACTGTCATTCAGTGAACGCCTAATATTGTTATCAATGAATACTAGGGCCCCCACACCTGGATTTCAAATTTAAAATATGTGTATTTCACATCTTTACATGCTTATTATATTAATTAAAGACATTTATAGATTAAAGTTCATCTCCAGGCAAAACTATGCTCTTGTGCACTGCTCTTTCTTTGTCTAGAAGAATCTAACATATCAAAAGTTACAAAAGCACTGGACATACTTTCTCAGTTACTAATAATGTGCATGTTAAGATCTATAGGCTTAGATACTTTCATTTATAAATGGATAGAAAATTGCCCAAAAAAACATAAAAAATCTCATGTAAACTTATGTATCTTATGGAGACCCATGTCTGTGCAAAGCAAATCTGCACATTTTTTATCAGTTTGTATGTGAAAAATATGTGGATAGTATCACAGCCAAATGGCATTCTCAACATCCGATGAATGTATCAGGCCTTCTGAGCCATGAAAGCTAAGGAGATGGTGCCAAGAGTGGTGTTTGGCAGTAATACAATCCCTATTGCCAGGGGGATTGTTGTTTCATGTAAGTGTACATCGTGCTTTATGCACATGGCTAATGTAAGTGCAAATGCTGTGTTATACACATTTTTTAATAAATGGAATCACACTTTGGATTTGTCTCTTTTTGCTTTTTTGTAAGCCATGTACATCTGAGCTTCTCTGACCACCTAGAAACATATTTGCAATTGATGTTGATGTGCTTGTTTACTTTAGAAAGGTTTCTTCCATGTGCCTGCTAAGCAGCTGCTAAGTAGGCCCCCGTGTGTGCGCTTTCCCGGACATGACTGCAGGAGCTGTGTGTGTCTGTAGACACACACAGCCCTGTGCCAGGACATGCCCTTCCTTTCCTCCCAACAGGTTGATTGACAGAAGGAGAAGCCTATTGCTCCTCTGCCCTCAATATCCCCCCCTGCAACAAGGAAGGTCGGGGAATGGAGGGTCGCTTCGGGGACCAGCAGTGGTGACATCGGTGACACAGGTGTAACTGTGGGGGGGGGGATGGGGGACACAAAAAGGTAGGTCATTTTTTTTACCTTAATACAGAGAAAGCATTAAGGTAAACAATGACCACCCTTTAATACTACTTTAACAGTATTTCAAAAGACATCCAAGAAGCAAGAGTGAATAAAATATATAGAATAAATATAAATAAAGAAGATTTTCTTGTTACCTAAAATATACAGTAGACATATAGGTAAATTATCTAGGTAAATACCTACAGGTGAATTAATGTACTTTAGATTTTTTTTAAATTGAATCACAGACTGCATTGTCTAGCAATATAGATTATTACTTTTTTAAACAAAACTATTTTCCTAAATCCAAAAGGTGACCAAACACCTTTTGGGGATTATATAGTTTTGTTTACTTTTTGAACAAAACTATTTTCCTAAATCCAAAAGATGACCAAAACACCTTTGGGGGATTATGATTGTTTCTAATAGAGCTAATCCTCAACATATCTCTTTAGCACATTTACATAGTGTTCAATCGACATTATACAAGTTTCCCATATCTACATTTTGTTGATGACCTTGTGCCCTGGAGCCATCTGCTGTGACTACACCCCTCTTCCTTGTGCTGTCATATGAATGCCCAAAGATCATTTAACATTTGGACTATATACTGCTAGCTTTAGGGATGTTTTGCTACCTTGTCTGTTTATTTACACTATACAAAGAAATATGGAATCATAATAAAATGGCAACCTTGTAGTGGTTTACCCTAAATTATATAAACTGTGAAAATGGGAATATTATTACCCAGTCTATGAAGTAAATATCATTTAATTTATTTACTAAAGGAGTAGAACATGTTCACTTTGCAAAGTGCATTTTACCTAGCTTAGCGGATGAGGTGAAACTCAGTGAATGTTCACTTTGAAAGAAATACCCAAAAAACAGGATGTATGCTGCATATGATTGGATGAAGTTAGCACCACTTCACCTTATTCACTGAGCTAAGTGAAAATTCACTTTGCAAGGTGAATATGCTCTACTCATTTAGTAAATCAACTCCAGTATGTTGTCATTGGTAAAGGTCAGTAGTTACATTTAAATTAATTGAAATAAATGTATACAGTAATTTAAAATTGGTGTGTAATAACTTTTGGCAAATGGTATTATGATATATGTAATATTTCTTGCAACATCTTCTACTGTCAGTGCCTTAATCACCTCCCAGAGTAGATGAGGATAAAACAAGCCATTATACTCTGACACTGATAAATAATAAAACTTCCTCTCAATTTATCAATTACAGTATATTATGTTGTTGATGTACAACGTTATATCAAGACATTGCTGAAAAGCAGCACATCAGTGCGGTTTTGTCCTTTTAGCAATTTAGTTAACCTAAAAACCTAATACAATTGAATCTAATGCCAACTTTCCATTTCTTAGTAATAATGACGCTCCATGCAGTTTCCTAGCACTTGATGCAATACAGCATTCACATAAGGGGGTTATTCACTAAAGAGCCAAAGGACCCAGCCGTAGCTTCTGCTGATGCTTTGGCTCGCTTCGGCTGCCTTTGCCCTTTAGTTCAGTCGAACCGCATATGCTTTGGCTCAGCTGAGCCACAGTGACAGCCGAAGTGTGGAGAACGGTTGGCCAAAGCCGACCGATCTCCACGCAAATAACAGCTGGGCGAAGACGGCTCGCTCCACCCAGCTGTAATGACAGATCAGCGTCACCAAATGGCCTGGGGACGCTGATCTGTCATTAAACCGTAACAACTGGGCGCAGCTGGTCGTGACATCATGGCCAGCTCTGCCCAGCTGTTATTCATTGGCCAGGACCTGCTAGAAGACTCTGGCAGGTGCCGACCAATAGGAAACAGTTGGTCGGAGCTAACTGTCACTGCTAGTTCCGCCCAATTGTTTTTTTCTGCCGGCATCTGTCAGATGCTTCATTATGTGATGGGAGTCCGTCGCATGCGGCCGGGTGCGTGCAGCATATTTTTTTTAAACTAGTTTTTCATTTTTTTCCTTAAATTATTTTTATTGATTTTTTAAATTTTTTTATGTTTTTACATGTTTTTAAATATTTTTCAACTTTTTTTCATTCTTTTCACTTATTTTCTTTTCTGCTCGGTGCCTCAGCATTACCGAGCAGAATAGCTGAGTTGAATGCTGGTTGGCGGCATTTGGCTATTCACTTACCGCCGTTCGGACCCTATGAGAATAGGGGTGAACGGCAGCGAGTGAGCTGCCGGAGCTTCAACTCAGCCGATCCTGATGTTGGATCGGCTAAGTCAAACTCCTTCTGCACTTCAGCTCAGCCGAACATGCATAGCATGTTCGGCTGACCGAAGGCAGCTGATGTACGTCTGATTTTAGCCGCACAAGACTGAAGTGATTTGCCAAACAGCGTTCCACTCACTTTACTTCGGCTGGGTTATGCACATGGGTTATGCAGTGAATAATCCCCATAATTACACACGTATCCTTACTTTAATAATGCATGCCATGAACAGTAATCTGTGCAAATGTACATAGCAATGATTACAAGAATGCATTTTAGAATAATTTTCTGTTTAATTAATACTTTACCAATGTGCTGCAACTTTATCAGCTGACACCAAGTTTTATCAACTGACACTTAGGGGTCTATTTATAAATGTTTTTGCACAAGATTCACACTTTTACCCAAAATTCACATATTTTTCTAATTGGTTTTAACTGGGAAAAATGAAACACATTTTGGGTGAATGTTATCTTAATTGTGTGTGTAACATTTATAAATAGACCTCTTAGTATGGGAATAAGTTTCTAAAGTAGAATGCTATATGATAAAAAACATGACACTAAAATTAAACCAGATAATTTGTTACATGCAATTTAGGTTTCCATGACAATAATGATCTGTCCATGTAGTGGCCAAGGAAGGGACATAGGTAGTGACTAAAGCAGCAACATTTTAAGGGTGTGGTAAAGTGCTCTTTGTTTCATTATGACTTTTTTCCTTAAAGGCAGCAAAATAAGGGGCACCTGCAGGGCCGGATTTACTCTCCCTGCCGCCCCAAGGCCAGGTTCTGCGATTTACTTTTTTATACATGTTTTTATCTTATTATTGTTTTATTTTTTTATAATTATTTTCTTATTTTTATATAATGTGTTTCTTTTTTTACTTTTTAAATTACCTTTTTATTTTTTTATTTATTTCATATAATTTTTTTTATTTACATTTTTGGAACTCCTGTGACAGGTGAGAGAGGAAGAGCACAGCTCTCCCCTCTCACTGTCTAAAGTCTACACGGAGCGGCAGGGTTACTTTTAACCTTGCCGCTCTGCTCACTGCAGTCAGAGGCTCGAGACTCGGCGGCGGAGGTCGGAACCAAAGGAGAGAGGTAAGGGGGGAGCAGGGGGGAGGGGAGGAGGCTGCACACTGTTTACATGTGGAATCGCCGATTTCACATGTAAACGAAAAATCGGCTGCCTCACTCTACATTTAGTCCTGCTTGTACAAAGCAGGACTGAATTTAGAGAGGGCAACTTCCCCACAAGGACACCGCTGCTGCCCCTCTGTGCCCTGCCGCCCCGAGGCCAAGCCTCAGTGGCCTTGTGGGGAATCCGGGCCTGGGCACCTGGACAGATGATTCTATGGACATGAAAGATGATTCCTGGACAGAAGATTCTATGGACATGAAATAGCCTAGGGTTGATAGAAATAGTACACTGAGGCACCAGCAAACATCCCTTGGAAAAAGAATCCAGGGGCTAAGATGAATTGGATAGCTTGGCTTGCATGTCTCCCTGTTCTTTGAGGTTTAGGGCCACGTTTAAAATTCTGCAAACCTTTTGAATTTATATCTAAAAAAACTGAAACATAATAAAATATCATATTGTTTTCCAAAGGCAGGTGCCATTAGTTTAAACTTGTCTTTAAATAATTTACACTGTAATAAATCTAGCCTTGTTAGAAGGGAAGCAAACATTTTCTCTCAAATATTTTAAATTGATCATACACCCATTGTCTGTTTTATGCCTGAGGCCCAAACTCTAGACATCTGATGGCTCTTCAAGTAATTGGACATAGACTGTCTTTTCAATTGTGAATTTTTTAACAGAAGGAAATAAAGATAAACTATAATATTGTTTTCATGTCTTTGAAAAAGTGGCTGACCTTGATTTGCATTTATACCCTATTGAGTTTCTCCTATACAAGAGTATTACTAGGAACTCAGACAATGTATGACCCTTGTGAGCCCTGCAGATATGCAGTTTCATGAATTTTCATGTGCTCAATCTTGATTGACAGTCACAGGGTGATCTGTTAAATTATGTCCGACAATACTTACAGAAGTTTTCTGTGATTCTGCTTCTGTAACCTGTGCTCACTAACAGGTGATGCTTTGTAATATCACAGCTAAAATTCAAGCACCTCATCTGAAGGAGCTGTCTTTGCAAATCTCATTCTATCTGCACGTTTTACATTTACATTTACAAGGCTGGACAAATCCCAGGAGCCAGGCAGTCCATTTGCCTAAACCAATTACAGCTCACACCTTTTTTGAGAATTTTCTATTATTGTCGATGGAGGCACATGTCCCCTGGTTCATACCTTTTTTCTGAATGTCCTGAATTTTCTGATTCTTTGCTATTTGGATTTTTTCTTTTGTTTCCAGAATTTTTTGTTTTAGGTAGCTAATATGAAAAGCTTTAGACATTCCCATATATGTGTAAAATGTTATAGATTCGTGACAGTATTTTCTCTAAAGCTAAAGGCAGCCTATTTTTCCATGACAGTAATCATTGTAAGGAAAAATAGAATTACTAGAGGCTACTTACATATACATCCTAATAGAGTTACTAACAGGAAGTTAGTTGTACATCAGAGCATGTACCTTCCCAAGACTTCAACTTTTAACTATAAGGCTATCAATAGATTGACAGGAAAAGACTGCCTGCCATTTGAAGCCACTGGAGCAGCCACTAATAGACCATATTCTCATATGATGAACCAAAGTGGCTTATATAGAACTAAAACCCCTTTTTCCATCTAGATCAGGTTGTAAAGCGTAAAGAGAACAAGATAGAAAGTTATAAATAATAATGAACTCTTCCAATTTTGTTTTCTTGCTACCTCCAATTGGTAGACATAGCAGACTCATTATTATTATTATTCAGGATTTATATAGTGCCAAACTGTTTGCGCAGCACTTTTCAAAATAAAGGGAGACGGAACAGATACAATACTATTCAATACAGGAGCGCTAAGATGGTCCTTGGATATATTCACCTGAACCTTTTAGGGATATAGGATATATTCACCTTTTAGTCCCCTATGTGGTAGCACATTGGAGCTGACAGGTTCTCTTTAAGGTGACATTAGGGGTCTATAAGACCCCTAATGTCACCTTTGCATTTAAAAGAAGCTGATCTAGCTCAATAAGTGCTTGATCAGCTTCTTCTTTGGCTTCTATAAGTTGGGAAATGAAATCTCGCAAACTGCAAATGATGCTGATTGAATTACTTCCGGTTTCATTCAGTGGGGAGGAGGTCAGTGAATGGACTTTCGTTGGTTTCTCTCCCTGCTACCCTTCCACAGCTGTGATTCCAGTGGGGGGTGTTGGGTTGCTCCTGGAAGCCATCTGGCAGCTTTTCAGCTACAATAATTGCTTCCACTGTAAAGCCTATAGTCAGCTTTACTGAGGTAAATAGACTTTACCAGAGTCTGTTTACAGGGGCCCTCTGCCATCAACGTATGGCATACATCCTTCGCAGTGAAAGGGTTAAACATCTGCAGAGGTTTCCTACACCTGTCCCATCATCTCCAACAGCATGCTTTGCAAGGCAGGTAAACAAAACGAAAAACCATAAGCGCACAACTGATAATTGGTTACTGGGAAAAAACACGGGCTATGAATTATGGTGTGCAGGCTCTCACTAGCAGGGAATTTCAATTCCCCTTGGTCCTCATTGGCCTTTTAGACCGTGTAGACCTACAGCAATAGGCTGCCCACCCTCTGCCAGAGGGAAGTCTGAAAAATGAATGGGCTCAATCTTTGTTTTTGCACGTATGCACACCCGACGCATGTTTGCGCAAGTGTATGTGGGGCTGGGACTTTTTAAAAAATTGTGTTTTTTTAAATCTTTTTTATGTGTGACTTTAATTTTTTGGGGGAACTTTCATTTTTTAAAACTTTTTTCACTTGCTGGTTGCGGCCCGCCCTGGGCACAGCGAAGCTCAGAACCAGCGCTGCGGAGGGGGGCGGTGATGATCGCTCTATACCCAGAGGATCACTTGTATGTAAACAGACATTGCTGCCTGTTTTTTAAAATATGACAGTTTCCCGTTTGCGGGAGCAGGGCTGACGGCCTGTTACATCTAGGAAGCTCCCGTCTGGGAGGTGGTTTAAGGATGCAGTAAGGTGCTGTGAAAAAAGTAGCTCTTGAATGGACTGTCAGAAACTGCCTGGTGTGCTCTAATTATTCCAGGATAAACCTTATAATCTAAAAAAGTAGCTGACCTGTTGACAATTGGAGCTATCTATCAATCAGTTGTTGGGTGCACAGATCACACAGAGACAGTGCACATAAGAAAACCCTAGCACTGCAATTCAAAGAACTCAAGCATAGTTTGTTAAAGTAAATGTAAACCCAATCACTAAAATCTTATACAAGATGTACTATGATAATATCACTTGGAAAGCCTATATTTACTTATAGTCACTAGATTTTATGTAAATAACAGCTGGTGATTCTGATATAAAGGTGCTTGTTTGGGTACTTTGTGTTAAGCAGTGACAATGCACTGCCCCATCTCTCACAATCTCTTGCCTGTAAATCATCCTGTCACATGCTCTGCTAAAGGAATATATACTACTGTGCTAATGCATTCCCCAACAAATAACAATTAGGCAACAATTAGGAAATATGCCCTCAGAAAAAATGCATGCAGCCCATTATCACTGTAGTGCATGTGAACAAGAGTGGGCTGTAAAGAAGCTCCAGGACTTAACAGCATTAATGATATGTAACAAAAGATGAAAAAAACTAACCCTTCCCTCCCCACCCCCAATTCTGTAAGATATACAGCATTTTGCTACCTACATGACATTTAGTAAGGGTTTACTTGTGCATTAACAAACCTGCCACTGCCTACAAGCCCAACACTAATCTCTCCTTACACAGTTTTTTGAAAGCACTTCCTATGCCTTCCCTATCATTGTCAATATGGCTGATGTGACCTCAGCCTTTTATAGTGAGGGGGTGGCTTATCCAAATGCCCCTTATTGGCCTTTCTATGCCAACTAACATATGTTAAAAAGTCATGTCGTGCACTATGGTTACAAATAATTTGGTCTGGCGAATTCCAGCATTAATTCACAGCACTGCAAACCTCAAACATGCAGTGTTCACCTCAACCTCAGGGTGGCAGCAAACCCAAACCTCATCCCTACTTAAAACATTTAGAGGGCTATTCACTATTGAGCCGAAGGATCCAGCCATAGCTTTCAGGTAATCCTTCAACTCGCTTTGGCTGCCAAAAGCCCTTCGGTTCAGTCGAACCAAAGGGCTGCTGTAGGGGCTATTCAGAATAGCCCCTACAGCAGTCAAAGGCAGCCGAGCTGCTCAGCTGAAGGCATATGCTTTGGCTCAACATATGCTTTGGCTCAACGGAAATTCAAAAGTGAAAAGTTGCAATATACACAGAATACACACAATACAATGTAATCTGCTATGATTACACTTATGTATCAAACTATTTCACTTCAATTTTGTCCCTAGAGCTTTGTCCAGTGCCCTGCCTGACACTTTTTCACAATTATAAGAAATTATAATATAA
>NW_017306551.1:27655-29005 GCF_000935625.1 Nanorana parkeri
CTTATAATTTATTATATTATAATTTTTTAATTTCGTGTTTCAAACTTTATCATACCTGGGATGTCTACTGGACTCTTGTTTGGACAGATTTAGGTGAGTTATTCCTAAGATTTACTAAGAATTTCGGCCTACAATATAAAACAACAAATTTCCATTAAAAACAATGTACCGCTTTTGGCACACAATTCCTGACATAATCATACCGCCAGGGAGGTTAAACAATAAAGACTGGGCAGAGCCGGCTGTGTCATGGCTTGGATCCACCCCATTTTTTATTTATTGGCTGGGACCTGCTAAAAAACTCTGACATGTGGCGGCCAATAGTAAACAGTTGGACGGGACTAACGGTGATGTCACTGCTAGCTCCGCCCAATTGTTTTTATTTTGCTGGCATCTGCTTCATTACGTGGCAGGAGGTCATCGTGTGTAGACGGGTCGGCGTGCATCATTTTTTTATTTTTTTTTTTACTTTTATTTTCTTTAAAATATTTGTATTGTTTTTAATTTTCCCATTTTTTTACATATATTCTAAATAATTAAAAACTTTTTTTTCATTTAACTTTTTTTCTAGAGTATTCTGCTTGCTCCTGCTAAATATTCATTTACTGCCCGAACGGGGCAGTAACTATATGAGCTTCAGCTCAACCGATCCTATATATTGGATCGGCTGAGTCGAACTCCTGCACTTCGGCTCATCCGAACATGCAGAGCATGTATGGCTGACCAGAGGCAGCCAAAGACAACTGATGTATGGCTGATTTTAGCCGCTGTACAGCTGAAATCAGCCGTACAAGGCTGAAGTGAATAGCCGAACGGCGTTTGGCTCACTTCACTTCGGCTCAGTTATTCACTTGACTGCCTTCGATTGTTTATGCTTTAAATGGTAAATATGCTATAAAGGTCAAAGAAGGAAGCACAACATCCAGAAAAACGTTGGATTTCTGCTTATAAGCTACCAGTGTTCTTCAGGTGTGCAGTTTTTTAAAAGTATTAAAGGTAGACTGTCATTCATATAGCCTTACGTACCAGAAAGGCTTGTCACTGCCATCCTGCATCTCATGACAAAGATGCACTTGGATGCACAGTAGCACTATAATTGAAAGATGTCTGACAGAAAGGTAGCATGTTAGACTAAAAGAAGGGTGCCAGCCTTCAGGCTTGTTCTGTGACAGCTTTAAATAGATTTGAAAGGATATATAAAGGCTGAACCTAAATAGATAAATAATGATACAAAGTGTGGGCTGAAAAAGACAAAATGGTCCAGTCCAATAAATGAAGATAATTATTTGATAATTATCTGATTAAAAGACATAGAAATATATTGCATATACAGTATATACACTATGTATA
>NW_017306551.1:29517-45534 GCF_000935625.1 Nanorana parkeri
TATATATATATATATATATACTGCTCAAAAAGATTAAAGGAACACTTTTAAATCAGAGTATATCATCAAGTCAATTAAATTTCTGGGATATTGATCAGGTCAGTTAAGTAGCAGAGGGGGTTGTTAATCAGTTTCAGCTGCTTTGGTGTTAAGGTGCCCATACACCTTACTACCATCGCTGAGGGGCGGGCTTCCAATGACCGCAGTGAGGGGCAGGCTTCCGATCACTGCATACGGGCAGTGTGCGCGTGCGCACACCGGCCCCGTTCGGAAGTTGTTGAACATCAATCGTACGATTCTCGACAGGTTTTCAAGCCTGCTTGTTCGACGGATGACGTGCGACCGTACAGTAGAAATGGTCGCACGCCTTCCATACACTGTAGTATTAGCGGGATTTCCCGCGATTCACGTACAAGAATCGTACAGTGTATGTGCACCTTTAATGAAATTAACAACAGGTGCACTAGATGGGCAACAATGAGATGACCTCCAAAACAGGAATGGTTTTACAGGTGGAGGCCATTGACATTTTTTTCCCTTCTCTTTTCTGACTGTTTTTCACTAGTGTTGCATTTGGCTAGAGTCAGTGTCACCACTGGTAGCATGAGGCAATACCTGGACCCTATAGAGGTTGCACAGGCATGCCAACTCCTCCAGGATGGCACGTCAATACGTGCCATTGCCAGAAGGTTTGCTGTGTCTCCCAGCACAATCTCAAGAGCATGAGGGTGGTTCCAGGACACAGACAGTTACTCTAAGAGAGCTAGACAGGGCCGTAGAAGGTCCTTAACCCAGCAGCAGGACGGGTATCTGCTGCTTTGTGCAAGGAGGAACAGGATGAGCACTGCCAGAGCCTTACAAAATGACCTCCAGCAAGCCACTGTTGTGAATGTCTCTGACCAAACAATCAGAAACAGACTTCATGAGGGTGGCCTGAGGGCCCGATGTCCTCTAGTAGGCCCTGTGTTCACTGCCCGACACCTTGGAGGTCGATTGGCATTTGCCACTGAACACCGGAATTGGCAGGCCCGCCACTGGTGCCCTGTGCTTTTCACAGATGAGAGCACAGATGAGAGAAAGTACTGTGCTTGGTACATGTACATGTACAAGTACAGAAACGTTTCCAGCTCCAAGACTAGACTAGAGAAAAACTCAAATGTTAGGAGGCAGCTGTCATTTTTAAGGAACATAGGGGGCTCCTGGGATTTGTGCATACAGTATGCATATATATACACACACACATTAGGGATGCACTGATACCATTTTTTCCAGACCAAGTACAAGCACTTGTCCAAGTACTGACAGATACAATTACTAATACATTTTTGTTTTGTGTCATGTGACAATTTTTCTAAAACAATACAGAGTAATGATATCAGGATAGTGGTGGGGTCCCAGGGCCCTGTCACAGCTGCAACCACTGTGACCCTGGTAGTTCTCCTGAAAATTGGAGTATGACTTTTTGAAGTGGAATGCTGGTATATTTTTATCACTAAGGACTGTGGACTGAGCTGCACAGAAGTTTTGCTTATGATGTGGCTGGTTGTTATATTTGCTATGGCTGCTAGATTGTTATTATGTCCCTGATATGACGGGAGCAGAACAAATTAAATCATTTAAAAAACAACAACCAATAAACAAAATTAACAAAACAAAAAAGTAAACTACAAAGAATCTGCAAAACAACTTGCTTAGAGCAGGAGGGAAGAAAGAATTACTGGTTAAAAAGAGTTTGAAAATTAACCTTAAACAACATCTCATTCTATTTGGTTAAAGCATTTTAAGGTTTAATTTTTGATAACATTGCAACAACATTGTTGGCATGTATTTTTAGTGCTTATGTGCAAATCTGATCTCTGGGTGTATATGGAGAATGCAGGCTGTACTGAACAGGGAACACAATACTGGCACAGTGCATCACACAACGGAACACGTTATGGCACCATCAAGTTTATTTTGCTAATATATATACTGTATATATAATTATGCATTTTCACTGAAATATCAGGACTGCATAGAAACATTATATGGGGTTACTAGAAATAGAGGGGTGGAACCTGGTGACACTGGCAGTCAAACTAAGGGTACTTAGGGAACAGCAGAAACAGATATTGAGCAGGAACACCTTTAACCAGTTGACATCCGCGGTGTTAAACCCCCTTCCCATCCTGGCCATTTTTCAGTATTCAGCGCTGCGGTACTTTAACTACTATATCTAATGGCATTAAAATAATGGGGTAAACTCTAGAGAGTAGCAATGTCAGCTCATGTATTTCTATTATGATGGGCAAACTTTGACTCACTAGAAAAAAAGGCATCTTTAAAATTCAAGCTTCAGATTGAAATTAATCCCAGATTTAACAGAAGGATAGTGCAAATGGTAGAAAAAGAGACATGGATAACTTCCAAAAAGATAAAATATGAACACCAAAGTCAAGGTACATCAGTGTCTGATTGCGTCATTTGGTTGCTTTTGGAGCAACAGTGGGCTTGAAGGAAGACTCCTCTTTTGAAATAAAAACATAAAAAGCCAGAATAAAACTTGCTAAAATGCATATTGACAAGCCACAATGCTTCTGAGAGAATGTTCTTTTGACAGATGAGACAAGAACAAAAGCTTTCTGCTGAAAAAGAAAAAAACACACAGTACCTATTGTGAAACATGGAGGAGGCTCAGTTATGTTTTGAATCTGCTATGCTGCATCTGGCATGGATGTTTGAATCTGTGCAGGGCATAATGAAATCTCAAGACTATCAAGGAATTCTGGACGAAAACATTCTGGCAGATGTCAGAAAGCTCTTTTTCAGTTGCTGGTCATGGAGTGTCCAATAGGATAATTACCCAAAACACACAGATAAAAGCAACCAAGAATGGCTAAGAGGAAGCCATTGGGCTATTCTAAAATGACCTTCTATGAGCCCTGATCTTAATTTTATTGAACATCTATGAAAATATCTGTCTATACATAAAGTCTGGATAAGGCACCCTTTAAACCTAAGACAGCTGGAGCAGTTTACTCAAGAAGAGTGGGCCAAACTACCTGTTGGCAGGTGCAGGAGTCTCAATGGGAGCTACAGAAATCATTTGTCGCAAAGGTCACATATTTTTTCACGCCATTGTTATTTGTTTTATTTTTTTAATATTCTGTTAAATAACAATCAAAAGCAAAGTCTGCCCCATTACATCACATCGGTGACTCTGGCTGCTGAGTAACTTTGGCTTTGGGACTATGCAGGTATCATCTAGCAAAGAAACAATTCATCATGGATGCTGTGTATTTTGGTGTATGTTGCTGACATGGGGCAGGTTCCCTGACCTAGCAAAATTGGTACCCACTAGAGAATCAGGACACTGGAAGATCTGTGATAAGTTTGACCCTGGGAGCATAAAATCACGTTAAGATGCATTCAAAGTGAAGTTAGTTCTGAAAACATGTAAAAGAACCATGAAAAACTATATACCACGGATCTACAAATAAATAAATAGATAAATATAAACATCAAGGTGTTATCGGTGTTATTAGGGCTGTGATTTTATTTCAAAAGATATTAACTATGTTCATAGTGCCATGGCTTATCTAACACAAACAAGAGCACAGTGAATTAGCTACATTCCCTAGTAGAAGTGTACCCACAAGACTGTCACCTAAATACATCACATTCTTAGACATATCTACTTAAATATCTACTTAAATACTGCTGTTTCTAGTCCCTAGACCTGCAGTGCATGCTAAAAGCTTCCCATATACATCCAGGTGTGAAGGCTTCCAGACTTTTCTATTAGGGCATATTATGAAATGTGAATTCGGATAGCCAAGGCTCATCTATGCTATAGGAGGCTTTTGCAGCTTCTACAAGTCTTAGGCTGTGTTCACACCTGGGCGTACGGAATATGCACGTTTGCCGTGCGTTTCGTGCTGCGCGGTTTTACCGCGATTTGCTGTAAAAGAAACGTGCGGCAAACGGGCATTTTCTGAGGGCTATCCGGCTTTATCCTAATGGATATGCGCGGCAAATAAGCCCCAAAGTAGCTCCTGTACTTCTTTGGGCGTAGGGCGTTTTTCAGCACGTTCCCACGTGCTGTAAAATGCCCAGGTGGGAACCATGCCCATAGGCAATTATTGGTTTTCACATGTTGAGCGTTTTACAGCGCGTAGGAACACGCTGTAAAGCGCCCAGGTGTGAACTAGGCCTTACAGTTCTACCTTGTTATGGATATAAGATTCCATACATTGATTTAACATCACTAATCATCATTATGAATAAATAATATTCATATGAAAGCACAAAATTATGTCACTGTATCAGTTTGCAAAATATATACATTTTTAATATCAAGATCTTTTAGTTTAAAATAATCCCACAACCTTCAGCTTTACAAGTCAACAGATGTTTCTGTCAGCAGAGGGAAGAATTGAATAAAAACATATTCCCTGCATATTGCACACAAGAAATCATATTCCCCCTTTTCTTGACAATTTATATCCATCAGTTCTGACTGCTAAGAAAAAATGAATTTGAACAAAGGCCAAAATGAGGTATTTACATCAAGAAAAATAAAAATATACTAAAAGGTTTTACAGAAATGTACCAGCGTTGATGGAGAGAAATGTTTTAAATTGTTAGAGAAAAATGTGTTGGCTTTAACTGAGAAGGATGGATGACAGAAAGCTTTGTTGACTGTAGTATTGATATTCTAGTCTACAAAGTCTAATATATACATATATATTGGAATTTAAACACCCAGAACTGAAATTTGTGTTCTCTGCACTGGCAAATATTTAATATCTGCAAACTACAGAAGTTTATTTACCATACGTAAATATATTCAAATAAAATCTGTGCTTTACTGGCATAGTTATCATATACTGTATATCTAAACACATGCTACCACAATTTTTCTTAGTTGCTAAATGAATTACAACCTCTAGTTCCCTTAGACCCGTCTCTCTCAATCAGGATTCCATGGAACCCTAGGGTTTCTCCAGAGGTTGCTAGGGGTTACCTGACCAATGAGAAATTTCTGTCTCTTAGATAAGTAACTACTAACACCAATGATCTTTTTAGCTATCTTTCAGGTTGGAATTCTTCCCACTGACCACTAACATAAGGAGCATTTTTCCACTAGCCACCAGTATAATCAGGCCCTTCTCCTACTGAATTGCAGTGTAAGCAGGGCCAGATTTCCCACAAGGCCAACCGAGGCCCGGCCTGGGGGCAGCAGGGAGTAGAGAGGCAGCAGGGGTGTGGAATTACTATCTCCCGACGCCTGCAATATGCAGTTCTGTCGCAGAGATCACTTGTATGCAGCCTGCATACAGGGGGGCGCATTGAGGAATCTGGCATTGGGGCAGCAGAGAGAGTAAATCCAGCCCTGAGTGTAAGGGGCCCCTTCTCCCAAAGACCATCAATGAAAAGAGTCTTTCATGTTACTTCTGAGACTCAAATTACAAGTGTCACATTACCAAACAGGTTTGAGAATAATTTCTGACTTGACTTGTGGAGCTCTCTAGGTCACTTGAAGATTTATCACATAGTAAAATTTGTAATTCTCTTCTAAGAATGCAACTTCCAAAAAGATGAGCAATGTAAACTTTATTTGCTTGTTACCTATAAAAATACATGCACAGTGTGGTGCTAAAAATACTTATATAACCAAAATAGAGCACACAACCTAACATATGCTGAAATTATAGTAAACTTGATTCCCACAGAGCAAGCTGTGCTATGAATGGCACATTTATAAAGGTAAAATTGCTGTTTTACAGTTTCTACTTGGGAAATATGTTTTCCAACAGTTTTTTTTCTTCTATTTGTAACAGTGTCTGCACTTTTTTCACAAATTCTCCAAATTACAGTGACTTTTTATGTCAATGTGTTTAATTTATTTTACTTTAACTTCTCAGTAATCCATTTTGAATAAAAATTAAGGAAATTGAGTTTTAAAATAGGTTTGAGAATAAAAAGCAATTATTGTATCAATCTTTATAAATAGGCCATTAAGTAATTATAACAAGAGTCAAAAAATAGTCCCCAAAATAAATGGAATTTTAGGTGAAATTAATAATTTAATACAAGCAAATTATAACTATACAATATTTTATATTTTTTGAACTTGTTCTAAGTTAATGAAAATACAATTTTACTATATAGTTACATTTTGAAACACAATTCTTTTTTTTTTTTAAATGGGGGTTCATTCTGTTGTTTGTTTGGTGTAATAAAGGGCAGTGAGCCTTTGCCTGCTGCTAGTACTATTCTCTATGTAAGTAGACACCAGTCCTTAGTATTTTCAGGGTGTGTTTAGGATCTTAAAGTCCCATTTTACTTTAAAAAACTGGGTTGAGGTTTTAAGGGTATTTTAAATGGTAAAGGCCTTTACATTCTCTTACTGTTATAGCAAACTGTACTATAATGGCATAGCTGTTATGCCCATCAGTGCCATTAGATCTCAACACTGGACCGTACAGGGTCTGTGAATATACTTCTGGCACCTAATAAGGTCATTATGGACTTTTAAAACTTAATTAAAGTGCCATTAAAGTCACACATTTTTCATCCCCATGTTACTTTAATTACTTACCTTTGATGCCTCTTGATCTGATCAACTTCTTCCTTCCACTTGTATTGAGAAGTCCCTCCAGTGTTGGTGCTGGTGCTGGTCTCTGATCCAGTGCAGACTTCTCGGGTTGCACAGTGTCTGTCCAACTTGCACGCTCACAGCTGTGTGCATTCACCTCCACTGTGCCTCTCCTCTTCTCCCCGCTGAATATTTCTACTGTGCATGTGCCCGCCCCATCATCCAGATGGGGCGAGTGGCGGTGACAAAGGTAAGTAAAACACCTTTTTGGTAACTTTTTTATTGTTTTAAACATTTTTACATATACTGTATCTACTGCTTGCTAGCAGTAGATATATGCATCAAAAACAACAAGTGCTTAATTATACTTTAAGTGTTGCAAATTGTGGTTACAGGTTAGGACTATAGTCAGGGGTTAAAGAATTAAAGGTTATAGTTAATGTGGGTGTGGAATTCCTAGCAGCTTGAATGCACAGATGTATAAATGTACAGGAGATGAAAGGCACCTTATGTATGCTCAGTTTATGCTGATGACACTGGGAAGGAACCATCTGGCATCACCACAAAGCCCCGTAGGCACCATGCCCAACAGAATATATGCTACCAAGGTGATTTTTCACAACTCACAGACAGTATGCTATGATTATGTACAGAGCTGTGTACTTGCCGCCTACCCTAAGATGAGGTCTTCTCATCCAAGATTGTCCCTAGAGTCCTTTGTAGGATATCTGAAGGATGTTATACTATAGTCATTTTTCAGAATAACATGATTTTGGATTAAGTACTGTTTTGCTACTCCAGTTTTACTACAACTATTATCAGTTCACTAAAGTGCAATAATCATTTACAAAGAAAAAAAAATACCATCTCATGGTAGAGAAGGGAACATGTATTGTAAAAATGATACCTTTTACTGGGTAGCTAAAATATAAAAAAAATATAAGCTTTGGGAACACTGGGAGGGTTATTCACTAAGCTGCCGAAATCAGCCGACTGAATAACTGAGCCAAAGTGAATTGTGCCGAATGTTGTTCAGCTATTCACTTCAACTCAGTACGGCTGATTTCAGCCGTACATCAGCTAAAATCAGCCGTATATCGGGTGCCTTCAGTCAGCCGAATATGCTCTGCATGTTCGGCTGAGCCAAAGTGCATAAGCCCGGAGCTCCGGCAGTTCACTCAGTGCCGTTTGCCCCCCTGGAAAAGCACCTTGCCCCATGCCGATGGGGACAAGGGCCTCTTCCCCACAAGCCCTGGGGCATTGGTTGTGGGGGTGCAGACAGGAGGACTTATACACATCAGGGTACCTCTTTAATAAAGGGGCACCCAAATGCAGCCCCCCATTATGAATTAGTAAGGGGTACTTGTACCCCTACCCATTCCCTAAAGAGTTAAATTATTTTTTTTTGAAAGAGGCCAGACTTCTAGAAAAAAATCCTTTAATCAAATAAAATCCGTAACAAAGGCTTTTGACAAGTTCTGTATTGTAAATCCCCCAAAAATGGATCCACCAATGTACTTCAGGGTCAATCACTACATCCAACATTGTCCATGACAACGACTCAAGAAAAAGAAAAAAATTAAATAAAAAAAAAAACCAGAGGCCCACCGACCCGTCTGCATGCAACGAACTGACTGAAAAATAGACAATTGGGCGGAGCTAGCGGTGACATCGCCTCTAGCTTCGCCCAACTGTTTACATTTCTCCGTCACCTGACAGTCTGCCCGCAGGTTCCGGACAGATCTAAACACATGAGCGGAGCCAGCCATGATGTCACGGCTGTTGTCATGTAATGTCCTCGAGGACGCTGGGCTGTCATTGAAGCACAACAACTGTGTGGAGCCAGCCATGATATTATCGCTGGCTCCGCCCAGCTGTTGAATTTCCTAGGCTAGGATGTTTACTTGGAGCTTCTTGGTAGTGCTGTTAAGACTTGTGGTGATGGGAATTATCAATCAGCAGTGAAGATATACAAAAAGATATGCAAAAATGTTTTTTTTTTAAAGGCACACACACTCTCTTTCTTTAAGCAGTTTTCTCCACTGGTTTCCCCCAGTATTTTCACACTATTATCTTGCACGTCTCCACAGTGATGGTCACTTCTGAGAGGAGCGGACTACAATTGCTTCCAATGTTGTGCCACTTGCAGTTCCGTACAAATGTCCAAAATGTATTACCAGCCTGCGACAGAAGAACTCATTTGCAGCTCCTACTTCTCCGATGTCCAGCTGGAAATTATGCCAAACCAAGCAAGCCAAACTCCTGCATGCCCATTCTGTGATTAAACCACCTTGGGAAGACACATAACATGCATAGTACTGATTGGCAAGGAGAAGCACTGCAAATATTCATGCACATGCTTAGTAACTAGAGAGTGTGTCCCAGCACCTTTGCCTCCCCTGCCCACTACTGTTAGTGCAATCCCTCCTTACATACGAACAAATATTTAGTGCAAGTGTCTTTCTGAATGGATTGTTTAGGCAGGCCTTCACATTACATTATGTTGGTAAATATAAAGGAGATTGTATAATCAGGTTGTAGCATGTAGGGTCAGCTTTAGGTACTTCAGTGTAGGTAAAATAGGTCTTCAGCTTTGTCAGCAACATGCAAATCACCTTTCTATATAGTTTGTCAGAGTAGCAAGATTTTCAAAGTGTCAATTTTGCTTTTTGAAAAACATTGTGCATATATTTTATTAAATAATTTGCTCAAAGATATTTGCAGGATGCCACAGGACTAAAATATCAGCACTGATTTCAGACAAGTGACAGATACTTTTCACATGAGAACACTTGTAAGACATTTTCAGTTATCTAAACAATAATTCTGTATGCTAACCTAATTATTCATGCACAAAAAGACAAATTATTCCTGACCTCTTGGGTAACAGTTTGAAGCAAATGGTGAAATATGCTAAATAACAAGAGAAACAATCTGAAAGGTAATCGAATCCATAGACAGTGTTTATTTCATTACTGCACTGTTATTCAACTGATTGACACTAGCAGTGATTGAATGTCACATCTGTGAAATGCTCAAGACTGCTGTATCAGTAGGAATAATGTCACCAGGATAAAAAGGGACTTGAGTATGAATGCTCTGAAAACCAAAGACAGTGTTTTGAAAGTCTGGCAGGGCATACACATGCCTTGTGTTCTCTGTCAGACCATTGTCAGAGTTTGCTGCCTGAATCTAAACTGACTGCTCCAAACATAGATGTATATGTTACTAGTTTTTTTTAAACTATTTAAATGCCACATGTGACCCCATTTACAGAGCTGTGTGGGTTAAAGGTGAATATTTAAATAATCTATCCAATTCTTATCCTTTAGTGGAAACCCCTAACACAACACAACTGTTTGTAAATGTTGTGTACATCTGATGGATTAAAATGTTATGCTGTTTAAACCCAAGAACATCAATTAATATTGCAGTTTACTAGTTCTAATGCCCCTTTCACATGGGCTTTCTGATCAGGTCCCACTGTCAGTTTTTCAGATGGACCTCATCGGAAGCTCAAAGATAGTATATGGACAGCCAGATCTAAATGGATGGGCATCCATTTACCTTTAGTTATCCCTGGCTCTGGACAGGACTGGACCTGATCATGCCAGATTGGTGGTAACCAGATGTAAATGGATGTCCATCCATTTAGATCCAGTTGCCCATACACTAACATGGGCCCGGTAATGTCAGTTTTTTCCTCCATTGCAAGATGGAAGAAAAAACTGCACAGATGTGGGTTTTACATCCTTGGTGACATCCTTTCTGATCAGGAGGGGATCTGTGCATGGATGTCCTCCTGATTGGACCGTGTGAAAGGGGCCTTAAATGTGATGACTACCTTGGTTTTTCTTTTTTCTGGCATTTTTTCCCTTTATTTTCACCTGGTGAAAATACCAATAACACACTTCTTGTCCTAGGATGACAATATATTCACTCACTACACTGCATCTATAGATGAGCAGCTTTGTCATCCTAGGATTTTCATTAGAGAACATACCACCTCTCATTATTTCGATAACAGAGGGTGTTCTGTAGTTCACAAAAGGTGAGCTGGGCAGGGATGATAACAATAAGAGTGTTATCATCAGAGTTCATAGGAGGATACCAACTCAATGGATTTTTTGTTGTTGTTTTTTTTCAACTTGTTGAACGAATATAATGAATACATTTAGTGGTATATTTAACAGACATAAAAGGAGCAAATAAGATACATTTATTGCTAAGTTTACCTACACTTTTAGTTTCCTCTTTAATAATTGATGTATACAATCCATGTTTGAATGGTTTAAATTATCTTTGTTTTCATCTAAAACCCCCAAATAACTGTTTTGACATTTGCATTTGTGTATATGTACATATACATGTTCCATTTGTCAATGTTACACATTTGTTGAGTTTAGTTTACTGTTATGTGACTACAAGTCAGCAGGCAGGTCATAGAAGATGTCATTAGTTTGTACTTGATGATGTTTTACAGCACTTTTGGACACAGACAAGTGTATTTGCCACAGAGGTCAGTGAACCATATGACAATCTTGTTTTATCATCTCTCTAATTCTACTGAAGACGGCTTGGCACTCAGTCTTGCACAGTCTTGTTTCGATTCTTGCCCAGATGATGAGTGCCAGACAGAAAAGGAAGTAAGGGGTAATCTCCTAAGGGAGACAAACAGTTTTTTTTAAAACCTGACAGATGTTGTCTGGAGTTGCGCTTTAAATGTTGAAATGACTGTCACTCACCTCTAGGGATGAGCAGAGTGATTTATATAAAATTGATTTTTGCTGCAAAATTACAGATTTCACAGGTGGTGAATTTTCAGTGAAGTGAAAACAATAAGCATCACTCACTGAGCTGCTTAGGTAAAATGTGCTTGAAAAAAATCTACTTTTTTTATATTTAGAGGGTGTGGTGATTTTTGGGGTTTATTTAGTACAATTTAGTTTATTTAATTTAGTGTTCTTTGTATTTGTGTTTTTTTTATGTAAATGTTTGATATTTGTTAATATAAACAATTGAGGATAATATTTTTTTTTTGGGCACAAGAAAAGGAATGACTAAAACAGCTTCCCATAACCCCTATGAGTAGTTTAAAGCAACTTGCAGCCAGGACTAATGCATAACTTCTTCCTCGCTCAAGCAGGCTCCCTCCATCGGTGCAAACAATCCCCTGAAGCCTCCTCTCCAAGGAGCTCCCAGCCACGGTCACACCCTTGCCTTCTCCACATACAATGCAGGACTAGAAGCCCTGCATTGTACATCCCAGAGCATCAGGAAAAAGAGGAGGGCACCAAAGGCTGCAGAAGATGAGTTTAAGGTAAGCCTCTAAATCTGTCCATACATTGAGAATATTTTGGACAGTATATCAAAACATTTGCCCTGTGGGTGGTCCTGTTGGCAGCCTCTCACTTGACATCTGAACATTGAAGTAGCTGGGTGGAAAATTGTCAGCTGAACAATGACTACAGCCAGTCAGCTGCAGTCACTGTTTGGGTATTTTGGTATCCAATCACTGCCAGAATACAATAGCCAGCAGTGAGGGGGTTCCCCCATCCATGCTGGTTAGCATGAATGGAGGAATCAGTCACATCTGCAAGTGTATGGTCTGCTTTAAACTCTCCCTTGTGATAAGGCCCCATATTTTTTTTCCAGCCCAGTTTTAATTTTGCCTTTCCCACTGACTTCAATGCATTTTCTAAAATGGCAGAATTCTGCTCATCCCTATTCACCTCTGTGAGGAACAGAAAATGTCCTGCACACAAAGTGCAGGTAGCCACTGCAATGTTTCTTTGTGACTATAAAAGGATTCTCCTGCACTCACTAACATTGAAAAGTAGCTGTTCTTGAACATGGTGAAATGTGTCAACAGACAAAGGATTACAGGCCACAAAGCTGCATATCTTACTTTGTGTGTATATTACCCTGTGCATTGATTCAGGGGTGTCCCCAGCCTCTTCACCACCGAACGCAGCAAGGGGAGGCTCTGGCTAGTATCCTGCCCAGCTCCTGGCAACTGGCGATGTCACTGGTTACCAAAAGCTGGTAGGGACACCCACTCTTAGCAACCTAGGATGCTCTGGCCAGAAAGAGGAAAGCAGGCACATTGCAAACATTGTGTAGCATTGTATAGCAAAGTGGTCTTCCCCCACCCCCACCACCACATGACCCAAAGAGTTTCCGCCTGCAGAAACATCCTCAGGCTGCCTCATTATAGGGAGGCCCTGGTCCAATATCCTGAAAAAAACATGGCTTGACTGATTACTATTACATTGTGAATACTACATTAATCTGTGGGATGCTTGTAAATCTCCTCTGTCTTTGAATGAATGAAAATATAGGCCCAAGAGAAATGTGTAACTAACTTTACAACTTTCCATCAATAGTGCTGAAAGATAAAATCTGTATTTGACAAACTTAAATGTGTTTGTGTGACAAAGCCGCCATTTTACTGCAGGCGGCTATAAAATGCAGTTTATTTAATATTGGTACAACAAGCCAAGTTGAAGCATCAAGGCCTTCTAGAATGCTGCAAAAGAGGGAGCACATTAATATGTTTAATTAAAGGTGACATTTTAGAAATGAAATCAGATTGTTTTCACAGTTTTCATGAAATGATTAACAAAAGCAGCTAATTACTTTGCCCTGCATGCTGCATTTTCTTTGCTGCTCCAACCATGGCTATTAGTCTAGATTGTAGATAAAAGATTAATAACAGTTACAGAGAAAAACAAAGGAGAGAGCACTTATCTATCACATACATAATATATATAGCTGCTAATGATCTATCGACTAAGTGGGATGCAAAGACTCCTTTTAGCTCTGCTTTCTAAACAGAATTTAATGTAATAGACTCATGTTACTGGTGTGGGAGAAGTTTATTAACCCAACTTATGAACACATATGAAAACATGAGGATACAACCAGCTGCTAAAAGACAGTGGCACAGTGGCTAGCACTTCTTCCTAGCAGGACTGGGGGTCCCCAGTTCAAATCCTGGTTAGAAAACTATCTGCAAGGAGTTTGCATGTTCACCCTGTGCTCGCATGCGTTTCCTCCGGGTACTCCGGTTTCCTCACACACTCCAAAGGCATGCTGGAAGGTTCATTGGCTGCTGTCTAAATCAGCCCTGTATGCCTACATGTGAAATTAGACTTAGGCAGGGACTGATGTGAATGTGCACTATGTAAAGTTCTTGTTGGTGCTATATAAATACTTGTAATAAATACATTTGCACATGTTTACTATCAATGTTTCAAAATTGTGCTCAGTCAGTGAGATTCAGATTTATCCATTGACATGACAGCATCTATATATAGCCATTAAGTAAATGAATATTAAAAGAGATTTTAAAGGCAAGCAATAAGGATAGTGAGGTGTGAACTGACATTTCTGAAGCAATCAAGGGGGTCAGAGTTCACCTGAAATCTGACAGCTTCTTGTCCATATACTGCCTGACATCATACACAGTCTCTCAGTTTCTGAGTGCAGCATGTGTGCTCAAGCAGCTGAAAGGTAACATTGTCAGACTGTCTGACCTCTTCACAATACAATTATAGAGGTTGATTTACTAAAGGCAAAGTGGCTGTTCACTTTGCAAGGGGTTTTTCTCTTTGCAATAAATGTTATTCCTTAGCTTAGTAAATGAGGTAAAGCTCAGCATAAATAATTTTCTAAGAGCGGTTGCTATTTTAAAACACACACAAGGACCATGGGGAACAAAAGTAGACACCCTCCAGAAGGAAGGACAGTGTCAGCATGAATTCAGAGATGATTTGAGGATCTATAGTTGAGTGATGTACACATAATATACATTCTGTTAATAGTTAAGGTACTTGAATGTATTGAGCTTAGTGTCACTTTAAAAACAGATTTTTGTTAATAGTGACAGCAAACACTAGCACTTCTGATGGAGGAACACCAGTACAACCAGTAAGTTTATAGGTTAATAACACAGATATTGCAATAATGTGATTTATGCTTTCACAGAATTTTGCAGATAATAAGCCTGTGCTTCTGATTGCTCAGTCAATTGTTCAGTAATATTCAGGTAGATAGCACTATCTGTTCTGTGGTGAATCAAATCACACGTTTGGCTCAATGGAATAATCTGGGGGAGGGAAGCAATATTTTTGGGACTGTGGCAAAGGTATAATTCATCTTCCTATTACAGCAAGTCAACGGCATGCTGACTTCCATGCAATTCTAATTAACCCAGAAAGCAAAATTAATTTCAAACTAATATCCATCCCATTGGCAGGTAATTAATTTTTGGGAAGATTGTGCTAACATAAATTAGCACTAAATGTAAAATAAAAAAAAATCCATAATGGTGCTCTGTTGAAGAGAGAAATCCTGATGCTGTAAAATATATAATCAAGTGTGCTTTCAAGACGATAACTTTAAAGTGACACCTTAAAAATGCAAATTCTGTTAAGCCAGCCACAGGCATTAGAGGGTGGATGGACATGCAGGAATAATTCAACTGCCAAAACATGTTGATTTCCCAAATCAGAGGATGATCATCTGTGTCTATGGTCATTGTTAGAATTATGTCTTATTCTCATAGAATAGCCAGAAGAATTCTAAACATAAAATGTGTCACTGCCTTTAAACTTTCATTATTTATATGTTTAGTTAAGCAATATATATAGAGAGGTAGAAATTAATGTTTCAAAGATTAAGTCCAAGCAGATATAGAAGGCACAAATTAATGCAGCTCTGTAATCAGGAATTGCATTTTTTGGTGCTATTTTTGACGTTTATCATTTTCTATTCACAGCTTTGAAAGTTTGTAAAACACAAGCACAAAATAACTTACAAAATTCCTACTAAATCTAAAAGATAAAACTGTATTAGGTGAATACATTGCAAATATTTGTACATTTAAAATTGTGCTTTTTGCACAATGGTGAAAATAGAACGTCAGCAAAATTGTAACGAAGCAATCAACACTAATATGTGGAGGTTGGCTTCACAACTATGCATCAATCTGCAGTGGTGCATGTGTTGCTTTGGTGTACATTGTGATTAGGGATGGGCTGGATGTTTGAGTCGAACATTAGTTTTTGCCGAGCGCAAGAACTTTGTGGGATGTTCGTGGTCTGTTCGACCGCGCAACATCCCACAAGGCAATGTGCCTTGTGAAGCTCTAATTGGGTAAAGGCTTCAACAGGTCAGGTGCAAGACTTTGCCCAACCAGGGCTCAGTACTCTGTTGATGACTTTGCCCAATCATGGCTCACCTGTCAGATGATGTCAAACTACACAATTGGGCGGAGCTAGCTGTCAACGCTAGCTCCGCCCAATTGTTTATGTTTTGCCGGCATCTGTCAAAATGCCATTATGCGGTGGGAGTCTGCAGGGAGAGGTTGGGACGGTGGTTGTCGTTTCTTAAAAAAATATCAATTTTTGGATCAATGGTTCCTTTTTATTGGG
>NW_017306551.1:45902-74311 GCF_000935625.1 Nanorana parkeri
GGGGGGGGGTGGTTCAAGACTTGTCAAAAACAAGTATTTTGTTTTTTCCTAAAGAAAGGATTTGATCAAAAGTCTGGGCTTTTTAATAACAATTTTATTTACCCCTTACTCATTCACAAGGCTTCTGGGTGCCCCCTTAATTCAAGGGGTACCCCAATGCAAATAAGCCACCTTGCCAATAGACCCCCACAATCAACAGGTCAGGGTTGTGGGGAAGAGGCCCTTGTCCCCATCGGCAAGGTGCTTTTCCATGGGCAACTCTGGAAAAGCACCCTCCCAGTGCTGAGGGCATGTGGCCTGGTGTGGGAGGGAGGGGTGGTGCTCGCTTGTCCCCTCCCTTCCCTGCCCCACCAGGCCTATGCTCGGATCAGTACAGTACAGTACTCGGACCCCCATACACCTTTTATGGCCAATAACTTGCATATAAGCCCTCTTAAAAGGGGACAATCATTGTGAAAGTTCTACCCCATTGACTTGCATTGAGTTCGAATTCGAACTTTTTGGATGATCGAATGTTTGAATACGAACCAAACTCGGGCCTGTTTGGCCCATCACTAATTGTCATAAGATGAAGCAGGCATACATTCTATTGAAACGCAGTATGTTACAATGTGCGGCCATGCATTGTAACATGCTGCCACAGAGTTGCAAGTATGTAATTTCAAAAGTTTTTTTTTAAAGAAAATATATCACTTTAATGCACATGCAAAATGCACACCAGAACGCACATGTTATGTGCACCATAAATTGTTCATTGATGTGAATAGACTGCTAGAGTGTTGGTACACCACAGTGCACCATAATACACACGTGTAAAGTGTGTGAGTGTTTGTTTGTGTGTGTATAATTTCTGTGTGTGTGTAGGGGTTATTTCTGTTTTTTTTCTCTTTTCTACATTTTTTTTACCAGTAGGGGCTTTTTGGGAATATCAGTCAAGGCATACTGTAGGTGGCAGTAGCTGTGGAGGGTTGGTCACATTTTGGTATGAATCGTTGTGATCATCCACTTGTGAGCCTCTGAACACAGTTATTCATTAGTCAGAATGAATAACTAGGGGAAACTTCTGTTACAACAGAGTTTACAGCAGAAAGGGAAGCAGCCACCATTAGACTTAATGAGCTAGCCAGCTAAAAGCAAATCTGCTCTACCATAAGCCTTACATTAGTGCAAGTGAAAGGTTTAAAGCTAGCAAATTTAAAAAACTACATGTGGTGCATGCACTATTTTTTGCGATCACACCAGAATGCAGGGCATTGCTATAGTACACATGCGGGCGATCACACTGTGGGCGGGAGGGGTGTCTGTGGTGCCATGACATTAATGGCACCCCCACACTCACCCCTGCCCCAGAATGCAGAGAGGCTTGTTCTTTGCGACCCAGTGCATTCCAGCCAGTAAACATACTGGAATTCACTGATATAGTGTGAACAAGCTCTAAGTGTGGAGACACAAGACAGAGAGAACAAGACCAACAATAGTTTAATTCCTTTTTTGATTTAAGGGAGCCATTTTTTTGGCAAAGGGAAGGGGGGGGAGAAAAAGGAAGACGTGCCAGGAGGTAGAAATGGTGGCATCAGCAACAGCGAGAAAAAGAGGGAAACCTTTTTGGCCTTTTCTTACTTAAATGGATATAAAATAAATATATTGATTTTATCAGTAACATAAAAATTATATTAAAAACGAAATTGGTAAATAATGTATCACAAAAATAAAACACATGAAAAAATAGTATTGACAGGTGGAAAATTGTTATTGTGGTACCCCCAGCCCATAAGCTACAGAAAAGGGGATTGTATTCACCAGCTGGTACAGAAGCAGTTTAAGTGTCAGGCCGCTTTGGTGCTTTTGCATTCAAATGCTGAATGTGGGGATGGTTTGGGAACATACTGTATTTATTCTTTCACCTCAGCAGCTGGGGGAAGGGAAAACTGGCATGGACAGATTGTTACTGGACATGGGGTGGGTGTTGCCAAATACTGATCTGAGTTTCAAGAATTCACTTTGGGGAAAGGCTGACAGCCTATGGTCATAGAATTGTATGCTTAGCTTTTGCTGCTGTCTGCCATTCCATTCTTGTCCCTGGAGAAAGACTCACAGGAAAATGCCAACAAGAACTAAGAGCGATTAAAATGAGCCTCTGGCCAAATATTGTGGCCTCACAGAATCCAGTAGGATCCATCCTTCTTAGCTGCCAATATTTTAACCTCTCCTTTTAGGCTTGTCTGTCATTTTTTGAGGAAAGTCCTTTTTGGGGGAAGGGTGAGCAGCCTATGCCTGTAGAATTCTACACTGAATTTTTGATGCTGCCTGCTATTCCCCTTGGCTGTTGAATTCCCCCCTCAGTTGCTGTTGCCCGCCCTTCCCCCAACTTTGTGGAAGGGTGTCAGCCTGTGGCTATAGTTTTTCTATTCCTTAACAAACTTTTTTTCAATTCAGTTCTTGAAAGATGATGCAAGACTTATTGCTTTAATCCTCCCTCACAGTATAATGTCTACACTACAAGCTTAGACACACCATACAGTTCCTCTTTAGAATAATTTTGGTGAGAAGCCAACTAACCTACAACCATGTTGCTGTGTAACTGAAAAACTTTGAAGACACCTGCACAAGCACATGATGGGATATAAAACCCAGGACCCCAATACTGAATGATTTCTTAGCCTTTAACTTAAGTGTTGCAATGCCAGATCATATTCTCAATTTATCTGCTGTACTTTGGGGATGTGTGTTCTTCAGGTAGGAAAGACTATTGGACTGCATTAACTATAAACTGGTATTTTCTTTAAAGGAGGACTATGGGGTCAGGGTTTTTCCCCATAGTTCTTATTTAGGGTAACGGGAGGACACAAACTAGCGTCCTCCCGTTACCCTAAGCTCAGTATACCGCGAGCTACAGCTCGCAGTATACTGAGACGCCGCAGCCGGAGCAGATCCTGACATTGATGTCGAGATCTGCCCAGCTGCGTGAGTGACAGCTGGCTCTGCCTATCTAGAGGCAGAGCCAGCTGTACCCGCCCCCTCCCCCGTCCGTTCCGCCAGTCAGCGCTGGCGTATCGGAGCAGGGAGGGGGAATCCATCCCCTCCCCTGTCACGGCAGAGAGCCGTGACAGGATCGAGAGGTGAGCGGATGCCGGTATATGTTCACTCACCTCCCGATCTACTGAGCCGACCTGTGACAGTCTCATTGTCACAGGTCGGCTAGAACTATGAGGTGAGTGAAAAGCACTCACCTCATAGTTCTCCTTTAAATCAAACAGGATTTTTAAGTATGTGTTTCTTTAAAATAGTTAATAGACACCAAAACTATTATGAATTCTTTTTTTCCAGAAATACATTTCTTTTAGACATTACCTCTATATGCCATTAAGGATGCTAACAGACATATATCAGATATAATTTTCATATGTTTTATAATGCATATTGTGGTATGAAGTTATCAAAATCTGAAGGTTCAACACAGAAAATGTAAAATGTAGGATAGTCTACATTCTGATTTTGTCTATTGAGCAATTTTAGTTTTGAGAGTATTATGCTGCCAGCAGTAAGTGATGACTGGGAGAATAGCAGAATTTAAAATACATTGCATTGTGAAATGTGTGGCAAGGTGGAAATATGCCCGTGGAGCAGAAAAACATATGAAATAATATCAAATCAAAGGAAACCCTGAAGGTTTCATTTGTTTGTGTGAAAATGGAAATTAACTCTGCTTTTTTTTAAAATGGAAAAATTACCCAACAAGTCCAACAATTAAAGATCATATTGTGTGCCACAGGAAATAATAAATGTGAAGTGTGTTTAAATTGCAAACAATGTTGTTCATTATAAATGATTTTTCCATTTGCACCTATTACATGTGGTATTGTAAATTACAGTAATTTAAAGGGCAATGTACAGACTTGGCATCTTAAAGCTCACTAGTGTTAAGTTTCCCAGTGGGATCCTTGCCTATACAGTGTTTAAGGATTTGGCAAGAATTTGCTAGCAACATACTACAGAGTATTGCAATATGAAGCCATGTGACTTGTCTCACTCAGCACTTTGTTTTTTTCTTCCAGCATTTTGTGCTATGTAGGTTGATAAGTGCAGGTGTATTTATTGGGGTGTGGGCTATATTTAAGTTAGTTTATGTTGGAGTAATCTGGCTGGTTAAAATAGAGACTTTTAGAGGGAACAATTTTTTTACTGAGTGCAATTTGTGAATTATTATTGTGAAATTGATCTAAAATGAATGTTCAATTCATTATTGCCACATTTGTATTTGTCATATTTTCATTACCATGCATACATTTATAATTTCAGTAGGATTTATCTACAAAATTAAAATACATCATCCAGCCCTGCTCCTGTTACTTAGAAATAGTAGTGCAGACCTTGACCTAGCTTAACTCTAGTAAAAAATAAAGGATAATGCTGCTCAAGGGTATTATTAAAAAAAGGCAATTGCCAGTAAAAAAACTTGTGATAATCTAATGTTTTTGTGTTTATACTGCCTCAAAAGCCATATAAAAATGTTTTTGTTGTTATAATGACACAGTTACAAAAAGCAGGGAAATACCTGGGAATTGAAATGGCTTTGTCTTTTTATAAATAGGTTAAAATAGTAAAATAAAAAAGGAGAATAAACTGCAAAGTTTGTATTTTACATTTTTATTTTTAACAAAAGCAGTGTAAGTACCTGCATTTGATTTGGTATCACCCACTTGCAATTCTGTATATAGCAGAGCTCTGAATGGGAGAAGGAAATGCAACACAAGGAGCCAGTCAGTTGTGCTGCAATGTTCATATACTAACAAATCGCATGTTAACATGAGACGAATGCAAAGCAACAGCGAGATGAGCTTACCAGTCTTCTGCTTCTATTTTCATTGCCCAGTCACAGTCAAGCACATAGACAAGACAATACCTGTATACACTATATTGCCAAAAGTATTGGGACACCCCTCCAAATCATTGGATTCAGGTGTTCCATGAAATTTCCTTGCTACTAAATATTCCACGGTCAACTGTTAGTGGTATTATAACAAAGTGGAAGCAACTGGGAACAACAGCAACTCAGCAAACAATGTGTTAGGCCACATAAAATGACAGAGCAGGGTCAGCACATACTGAAGTGCACAGTGCGCAGTAGTCGCCAACTGTCTGCAGAGTCAATAGTTACAGACCTCCAAACTTCGTGTGGCCTTCAGATTGGCATAGAGAGCTTAATGGAATGGGTTTCCATGGCCGGGCATCTGCATCCAAGCCTTACATTACCAATTGCAATGCAAAGCGTTGGATGCAGTGGTGTAAAGCACACCGACCCTGGACTAGAGAAGTGGAGATGTCTTCTCTGGAGTAATGAATCACCCTTTTCTGTCTGGCAATCCTATGGATGTATCTGGGTTTGGCGGTTGCCAGGAGAATGTTACTTGCCTGACTGCATTGTGCCAAGTGTAAAGTTTGGAGGAGGGGGGATTGTGGTGTGGGGTTGTTTTTCAGGGGTTGGGCTTGGCCCCTTAGTTCCAGTGAAGGGAACTCTTAAGGCATCAGCATATTAAGACATCTTGGACAATTTCATGCTCCCAACATTGTGGGAACAGTTTGGGGATGGCCCCTCCTGTTCCAACATGACTGTGGTGCACCAGTGCACAAAGCAAGGTCCATAAAGACATGGATGTGCAAGTTTGGGCTGGAGGAACTTGACTGGCCTGCACAGAGTCCTGACCTTAACCCGATAGAACACCTTTGGGATGAATTAGAGCGGAGACTGCAAGCCAGGCCTCCTCGTCCAACAGAAGTAGCTGACCTCAAAAATGGACCTCAAAACTTTTGGAAGAATGGTCAAACATTCCCATAGACACAGTCCTAAACCTTGTGGAAAGCCTTCCCAGAAGAGTTGAAGCTGTTATAGATGTAAAGGGTGGGCCAACTCAATATTGAACCCTACGGACTAAGACTGGGATGCCAGGCGTCCCAATACTTTTGGCAATATATTGTATGTTACTGCAGTAGAGTCAGGTCTCCTGCCATGCCAGACAGGGCTGTGCTGTGTGGCAGGACTATGTAAATATTAGGACAGAATGGACAGAAATTCAAATCTTATGTCAGGTATAACGAGTTCCTGTATTTCCTGTAACAGTTCCTGTAGTTCCTGTAACAGTTCCTGTACTTCCTGTAGTTCATGTAACAGTTCCTGTATTACATTCCTGTATTTATCTGATTGCCTGATGTTCATAGTTACATAGTTACATAGTCACCCTGCTCAGCAGCAGCCTACAGGAACTTACACCAGCCCACAATCATAGGGTGACTGTAGACAAGCTGATTCAAAAACTATTTAACAAATAAACATTTCCATTAAGCAAAACAACCATGTATGATTAATACAAATAGCAGATGACTGTCACAAAGACTTTAGACCAGGTTGCAAAGTAATTGGGGTCTATTCACTAAGCTGCCGAGGGCAGCCGAGTGAATGACCGATCTGAAGTGAAGTGAGGCGAACACTGTTCGGCTACTCACTTCAGGCTGGTACGGCTGATTTCAGCCAGGCATCGGCTTGCTTCACGTGGCTTCGGGTCGGCCGAACATGCTGAGCAGTATTCGGCTCAGCTCTTCTGCTCGGTCCCTCAGAGGGACCGAGCAGAACAGAAAAAGAGTGAAAAAAGTAAAAAAAGTAAATAAAAAACAATTGTGCGGAGCTAGCAGTGACAGCTAGCTCCGCCCAATAGTTTCCTATTGTCCGGCAGCCCTGCTGCTGTAAAAAAAAAAAAACTCTCCCGGGCGCTCTGGGAGCCTCCCGCTCGCAGCCGCCCAGGAGAGAAACACAGCAGTGTCTTTTTTTGTTTATTCTAACACGAGCGATGTCAGAATAGAAAAAAAAAAAAGAATTTTCTCATTGAAAAGCATTGGGACATTACTATTGGCTATTTCAATTTGCAAAGCCGTTCCTGTTCCCATTCCCTGGAACTGCAGCACTGAAGATGGACCGATTTCTGACTGGTTCGAAGTCCCGATCACAATCGTTGCCACACTCTGGCAGAGACACGAGGGCCGTGCAAGAGGACAAGATGGTGAGTAGTCAGCTCTTTCCTCCACAGAGGGGCCCCTCTCCTTCTAACTCTCTGGATGTTGATCCAGATAACGGTTCATATGTGAAAATAGCTATGTCAGTTGCTAAACTGCTGAAGCCCACTACTACATCGGTGGTTGAATCGGCCATCCAACAGGGCCTCTCTCAACTGCGCAAAGACTTGTTGGCCCAGGCTCACTCCATTACGGAAGCGGAACAGAGGATTTCACTATTGGAAGATGAACTGCAAGAAGTGAACACTAAGATGATCGCATTTGATGATCTTTCACAATCACTTCTTGCCAAGATAGACAATCTGGAAAATCGCTCTAGGAGAAACAACCTCCGAGTGATTGGTCTCCCTGAATCATACAAACCTCAGACACTAGCTCGCATCTGCTCCACCGTTATCCCGGAGAACCGGGGCCTTTTCTCTACATATATTGTGGAGCACACACACCACCTGGGAAAGACACAGACTGACAAGACGAATCCTAGAATGGTTATCGTCAGGTACTTAAACTATGCTGACAAGTTTCTTATAAAGCAGGAGTTTCACTCTTCTCATTCATTGGAACTTGACAGCAATAAACTGCTGATCGTTGCTGACTACTCGGCCGCAGTTGCCAGAAAACGCAAGACATTCAATGAGATCTGCTCAACTCTCTACCAAAAACAAATACAGTTTATTTTAGCTAACCCCGCAATACTTCATCTGGAAACCCAGACGTTCCATAAATGCTCCTTCCAGGATCCAATGAAGGCAGAATTCTCTTTCAGCTCCTTGGTCTTGGACAATGGGTCTCCCTCCAAAAATTACTACCTCGCAAATACAGATTTTGCTGATGTTGCAGCTACCTCATACTGTTGGTGATGGCTGGGAGACTTGATATTTTGCTGAGTATTATGCCTAGTCTCTGTATAGCTCCCCATGTTGGTCAGTGGCAGGTTGTACTGGCACTAGTCCCGCTTTGCCCACATTGGAAAAAAGTTGAGTCATTACTACGATGTTATTTGTTTCTTGATAGTTTGTTGTTGATTGTTTAAATTGTTTTAATTACTATTTTGCTGGTTGCCTACTAGATCTATGGTCGCTAAATGCTCCGTGGTGGGGGATGTCCCGTCATGCTCTGTCCATTTATGCTTTGAACATCATGCTGGTCCCCCGACCAGTTGTCTGTATGGTGTGGGTATGTGTTCTAAATCCACTCAGCCCTATGGCTGCCATTATTTTAAGATTATACAAATTCAACTGTTCATGTCATCCACACGGGGGGATTTTTATGAAGATTTTCTCTTCATAAACATTAAACATTAAGGGTTTGCGCTCCCCACAAAAGCGTAATACTGTTTTACACCATCTTAAACGATTGGATGCAGATGTATCATTATTTCAAGAGACCCATTTAAAAACGGAGGACATCCCACGTCTGAAAAAGTTCTGGGTAGGAGAGGTCTTTGGCTCTCCTTCCGCTGGACGCAGGGCAGGAGTGGTGATTCTCCTTCATAAATTGCTTCCCTGTCAGGTAAATTGGGTTGAGGATGATGATGAAGGATGGATGCTGATGTTATATCTGAAATATTTTGACACTAGCTATTTCCAATATTTATATGCACAATTCGCCAACTAAATCCCATTTTAATCAGCTGACTAATTGGCTGGCTAAACCAATATGCTTCACCCAGTGGGAGGGGATTTTCACTATACTATGAACTTATCTGAGGATAGAAAAGTGGCCTCTCATGCCTATTCCGTTAGGCGTACATGTCACTCTCCCTCAGGTTATGCCCTCTCAAATCTGGTGTTGGCACCCGGACCGCAAGATACCTGGAGACTATTGCACCCTCTAGAATCAGACTACACACATTTTTCTACAGTTTATGATTGCATGGCACGCTTGAACAATTTTTTTTTGCACCAACCCATTGTTACAGATGGTCAAAACCTCCAATACACATGGCATAGTTATTTCTGATCATGCCCCTATATCTATTCTTCTTACTGTAGCTCCTCGGATTGCTAAAACAATCATCTGGCGGTTCCCAGGGTTTCTTATGTCTAACAAGGATTTTTGTCAATTTCTCCGTTCTTCAGGCATGGAATATGTGGAATGTAATGGTCAACATCTAGATTCCCCTACACTTTTCAGAGAAGCAGGTGAAGCTTACCTCCAGGGCAGAATTATGTTATATGTGCCTGCATATAAAAAAAGGCTCCTAAAGCATATCGGAAAGCCAGTGATGCAGCGCGTCATGCTCAAAGACAACTAACGGCTGATCTGTCCCCAGTCACCAAAAAACACTGGGAACGGTGTAAACAGGCCTATGATTTGTGGGCGGACAGATATGAACAACTGAAGGCGTCCTTTGCAGATCTTACCTTTCATAAATACAGAAACAAGGCAGGGAAACTAATGGCTAGATTAGTGAACGGACCGCATTCTCCTGCACACATCTTTGCATTGCAGGATCCTACAGACAATTTGCTATCTGATCTGGTGGCTATAAATCAGGCCCTGGAGGGGTTTTATGAATCTCTCTACACTGTGGATGACATAAATATGGAGGGTGCTGGGTGTTTTTTAAGCCTGATCTCTCTACCCACGGTGACCTTTGACCAACTTCAGGCCCTCAATGCAGGTATTACTAAGAGCACATAGGGCAGTCATAAAGAACATGGCACGAACTAAAGCCCCTACTCCTGACAGAAGCACTGCTGATTTTTTGAAGATTCTAAACATTGACATTACTGACAATCTTTGTACTTTATATAATTGCATTTGGAAAGGTGATGCTTACTTTCCCACAGGTGTTGAGGCTTACATTAAACTTCTGCCTAAGATGGGAAAAGATCCTACACTCCCTCGTTCGTATTGGTTCATCTCTCATTAACGTAGATGCCAAAATATTCTCAAAGATTGTTGCCGGTAGACTGGTGGATATATACCGAAGCTCATCCATCCTTCACAAGTTGGCTTTGTTAAGGGGAGAGTGGCAGTTATGAATTTGAGAATTTGAGACCCCGGGGGCTTTGTCACGCTCTCATTGTGTAACCAGACAGGGCTGCCCCTTATCCCCTTACTATTTAACTTAGTCTTAGAGCCATTGGCTAGGTATATTTTACAGACCTCATTACTACAGGGCATTGGCAAAGAAGATTTGAGGATATCACTTTTTGATGTTGACATTTTACTGTTTACTTCCCATCCCTAATCAGATATCCCAGTTATTCAAGCTTTTTTTGCCAACTTTAATACCTTTTCTGGTGTACGCATTAACTATCCTAAGAGTGAGATTCTCACTCTTGCTGGATTTTCGTTGTCACCAATGCTGTATTTATTTAGTGCCCCCGGTGTTTTACCCCTATTCTTCTAGATTTACCCCTATTCTTCTGTACATGCAGAATTTGTATGGGTAATACTTAGGAATATTTGCATTACAAAGAATATATATAGATATAGATATATATCTATATATAGATATAGATTTATATCTATATCTATATATAGATATATATCTATATCTATATATAGATATAGATATGTATCTATATCTATATATATATATATACACACACATATGTTGTATATTTATATATCTATATATTTTTTCCAGACATATACTTTAAGCACACCATGGTAACAATCTGTTTGTGCATTCTTTTTAGATTTACTAACAAAGAACTACTAGAAACTTGTTGGTAAATCTAAAAGTTGTACTAATCTAAAAGGAAATTTGGCACAGAATTATTTGACTCATTGTCTAGATATACTTCCTTAGGGGTCAGTGGCATGTTAAACTGTTACATAAGATGTTCTTTTTCTACCTCTATAGGTACGTGATTGAATCTTTAAACCAGCTGTTCACTCTACATTATACAATCTTAAATCTTACTTTAAATTGCTTTTCCTGTAGTCTTGCCTACAACAAAGGATGTCTTTTTTTCCCAATACTTAACTACTGTGTTCAAATGAACAAACATGAATTACACAATGGATTACCTGCATTCTATTTTCTAGCAATACAATAGGCTATTGTTCTGCAAGTGCCTGAATTGCGTGAAACTGTAAAGCAGAGGTGTAATGTTGAACCATTACCAATCCAAAATGGAGATTCAAAAAAGGCTGAGCTTTGTGTAGTGAAGTATTGATAATATTTACTATACTGCTTCAGATCCATCTGCACGTTGGAAAATATCAATCGGACTTCAAACTGTGATGCAGTTAATAGAATTAAAACAAATTGTGTAATGCTCAAAATCTAACAGTAAAAGGCAACAGAATGTGTTTAATATAAATATACAGTACATTGTAAATAGAACATACACTTGCTGAGAAGGGACAATTGATGCTATCATAATTAAGCCGAGAGACTATAGATGAAGTTGACTTTACAGAATAAATAATTATAACCTTGCTTCTAACTTGGGGATTCTCCACTTACAGCTATCTGTCCCTGATGTCCCTGTTTACACTGGCCTGTAGCACTGTATCTGGTCACTGAGATATAAGAACCATATTTATATAAAGGGCTAGGTCTGCATTTTATAAGCAGCTACTTTTAATGGTGGGAAAACAAGAAAACAAAGAAGCTGGGAAAATAGGGTCAACAAGATAAAAATCCCTGTTTTTAATAAAGAGTTTTATCAACAATGTAAACATTAGAAGGATATGGAGACACTGAAAGCATTAAAAGTTGAAGCTAGACTGCAGACAAGCATCTACATAAATACACAGACCCAGTACATGTCAGCGACCTGTTTTACATGCCAAATTACTCTTGAGATTTACACAGCCCAATTACACAGTACAGCCAAGTGGATGATACTATTTAGTCTTTTACAGGTAACTCATAAACTGTATAGTGTAATATCCCTATCCCCAGCCTGCTGATTTGACAGTGAAAGAGCAGCAGAACACTGATTATGTTATCTCTCTGCTTACTCTGTTCTCTTTTATAAGAACATTTCTTGTCAGCACACTTACATATAGCACATCTGAGTGCCACCCAGTGCTTCCCCTCCCTGATGTGAGGCTGATATAAAGTTAATTGCAGATACTCATACAAGTTGCATTTCAAAAAATAAAAAATCAAAGGGACCCCTTAAACAATCTGAACGATCCCTTTTAGGGCAATGCTATGCATTAGTTACAACTCCAGTTGTGGTGAAACCACAAATTCTATCATGCATCAGCCTCTGCGAGCCATGCCTCTGGCTGTCAGAGCCTTGTAATGTATAAATGGATATGTAGTTGCACCGCAACTGGAGATCTGGAGTTTGCCTACCCCTGATCTAGTGCAACACCTGCAAAGTAAATTCCCTAGCACTAATGACAAAACAAGAAAAGAGTAAAACAAAGGAAATTATAATCAAGTTAGCTGAATCATATTTTGAAAATGCATCCTACATCTAGGCATAACACCTACTTTATATTTGTTACATGTTCCCATTCACATAGCATGACTTTTAAAATGTTTTACAATTGCAGCAGCTTACCTTTTTTAGATGCTCTTTCTGCCAACTCCAAATCCTGCTTAGTTCTCCCTAACTGGGGGCTGGGGGGAGTTTTGTTTCAAACAATCAACCCTGCCTGTACTATGTTGGCAGATTTCATTATTATTATTATTATTGAGTAGGACTGTCTGTTCTAACAAAGGGTTAAAGCCCTAAAGACACTGTATGTTATTGAGGGGGAGTTCAGCCTGTCCTAAGTCTTTCTATTAGGACAGACAGAGTTTCCAGTTACTGAAATTGAGAAAGAAGCATGCAAAGGCCTGCTAGGTTGAGCAATCTAAAAGTTAAGAAATATTTTGTAAAAATTAGGGATGCACAGATACCAAGGTTTCGTACTTAGTACAAATACAAGTACTGATACTTTCCCAGCTACAAGATTAGACTTGGAAAAAAAAGTTAGGGGTCAGCTGTAATTTTAAGGAGCATTGGCTATGGGGCTCCAGGGATTTGTGCATCCCTGTTTTAATGTATGATTTGTTTTATATACAGTACATATTAATTAGGTATGCGCCAATACTATTTTTTGCAGACCAAGTACTAGTACCGATACCTGTCCAAGTACTCACAGATACAATTACTAATATATTTTTGTTTAGTGTCATGTGAAAGTTTTTCTAAAACAATACAGACTAATGATTTCCGGACAGTGGAGGAGCACCTGGGCCCTGTCGCAGCTGCAACTTCTGCACCCCTGTTAGTTCTCGTAATATGCCAAGCATCGGCACTGGTATCTGAACCAGTATCTGGCGCATCCCTAGTAAAAATTATTTTTAGGTATTCTGTGTGAATAGGAACACATAACAAACATGTAGTGGGGGTTTTCTCAATTGTGACTGAAAAAGTGGAAATACACTTTAAATTTGACCAAACTATACTTTTTTTGTGATGCCACATTATATTCTTTGTGTGTGTGCACGGGTGTGCATGTAAGTATGTTAAATTCCTGCTTAACTACATGTTTTTATGATTCTGCCTAAAGTCTATATTTATTTTGGTGTGTATATGCAACGTGTGTGTGTTTTTGTGTTCAGACTAAACATAATTTTTTATATGATTCCATCTAAAGTTTATTTTCTTTTTTAGTGTATATATGTAGAGTGTGTGTAGGCATGTGTGTGTGTGTGTGTGTGTGTGTGTGTGTATTTTTGATAAACAAAATGTTTATTCTTCCCGTAATTTCTATGAATTGATTTTGTGCTCTAGGACACATTGACCAGAAATGCAGGGAATAGTGAAGCTCATTTCATCTTGCCTGATATCTGGTGCATTGTGATTTCATGATTTATGCACTATAATTTGTTCAAGCAAGCATTTCACGTTCCATTGCAGACCAAGGAAAATGGAAATAGATGAGATGTTTTCTCTCTTATAAGTTAACAGTAAAACCAGCTAGTTGGAGTAAATATGTATCTGTATTGTAATGTGTATTTTACTTTACAATACAAAATAACTTCCAATTATTTTGCAAGGACTGTTAAATATTAAATGCAGTTAGTTTGTTTACAATAGGGATGTCCCGATACCGATGCTAGCATCGGAATAGGGCCCGATACAGGGCATTTTGACAAGTACTTGTACTTGTCAAAATGCCCCGATGCCTAGCGAATCCCTAGTTTACAAGATATAATTGATTGAGAATATATAGCAATGACTGTCCTAAATGAAAATTTTGTTTTTTAGTATTCGTTAACACTGTAGTATATTTACGTTTATCTATGTACAGTGTTGTGTGATTATAACCCTAACACCAAGTTGTCCAACAGATTTTTTTTCAAGTTTAATCTCAGTTAAAGATGAATATAAGGTTGTATAGTGTTGGAATGCAAAAAGAATCTCCCCTATTTTTTTACAGCAGAATTTAAGGCAGACAGCAACACTCCCCATGGTATCATTTGCTTTACATGGGACAAAAATGATTCCAGGATTAAATAGCTGTGTAGTATAGTAAATATTTACATATGTACACAGCATTTGATCCTGTTTAAAAAGACACTGTCACCTTTCTAATTCAAGACACTAAAATGTTATGGCAGTGGCGTTGTTACTTCCCCTGCAAGGCCTAGTGATTGGCTGCTAAACCAATGCACTGTCAAATGGGAGAAGATCACATGCTCACCCATACCTAGAAGAACCAGGTATTGCCGTGACTGTTGTATTATGCCATGATTTACATTAAAACTGGCTCCAGAGACCTGTGTTTTCACTTGTAGTACTAGCTATACCATGACCTGGCAAAATGAAATGCATTACAGGCACCTAAAGGAAACTTATATTAATAGAAATATGAAGGCTGTCATTGTTGATCTACTTAAAAAAGCGATAGTTGCCTGGCTGTCGATGGTTTCAAAACTTTCTAAGTCACTAACCCAGCACAAACATGCAAATTAGAAAGTCATGGTAAATCAGAGTAAATTCAATGCTCAGATTCTGCATCCTTTCTCAATATCAGTGTCTCAGAAAGTATTGAAGTAATTTACTTATCCTTACAGCCAGATAACCAGGTATGTGCCAGCTAACCTTTCAGAAAGACAAGATATCTATGGTAGCCTATGCATTTCTCATAGTGAAGGTTTTCTTAACCTAATCCTGAAACCTAATCTTTAACACTCTGGGGTCTATTTATAAACAATTTACAGATCCATTTGCCCTGAGATTCTCTTTGTACATTCATTCTGTGGGAATGGAGGCAAAAACAAACATTGTTAGTATATCTTCTTTTCGGGTTGAATACAATATTTCGAAAATATTGCATTAAGGCTACTAAATGGAGCACCTCAACACCATCTAGTGGTCATAATGTGGTATTTTCTGAATATTACATTTGACCTGAATAGACAATATACTAAGAATGTTCATTTATGCCTCCATGTACACAGAACAAGCGTAAGGCCTATGGCTCTGCTGATTGTTCATAAATAGACCTCTTAATCTAGCCCTAACATTCAACACTTATCCTTTTAACTTCATCATAACCTTAATCTTTCAACACTCCCAACCCTTTAAGTATGTAGTTTAACACTTAATCCTAACCTTAAACCCCAATCCCTGAACCTAACCAGACAGAGTTAACCCCTTTCTTATTTATAGTTATCCAACCAAGAGTACCAATCATATCTGCACCTGAATTCACCAGGATGAGCACTATATACTCCTATAGTCAAACAAAGCCGCACTAAAATGCAGATGGATTATTTCAACTTTCAACTACCTGAGCTCAGATACTTATTTTAATCAACTCAATGTACATCCCTGGCTCTAAGCCCTTAGCTAATAATAGATTAACATGCTTTATCTTTGCATTTAGGGATATGTTTGTGGAACGGTCTTCAGGTCTGCTTTTTCTACTGCTAGATTTTATCTCCCATTCATTTTCCTTTCTGCCTGAATAATCATATTAGAACCTGACCCTACAAATTCTATTTAAGAACATCTGGCTCAAGATTATTTTCAAAAGATTATTTTCAAAAGTTATTTAGATGGTACCATGCTGTTAGTTACTCACAGTTTGACATGCATACAACTTTGCCAGACACCAGGCATGTTTCAATTGCTGTAATTACCTATCTCAGTGATTAACCAGACTCTGAGGATGAACTATGTAGAATTTTTGAGATACCCTACCGCTAAAGAACAAAAACATATAATTATGAAATAGCTCTTCAGGCAGATTGTGATGATTAATAAGTTGCTTAACAGGTGCAATGTTCTAAAATGATTTAGAACATATATAGATGTTTACATTTGTAACTTTTTCTAATGCTTTGTATTAAAGTACAAGTTAAATGTGTACAAATATGAAAAAGTATATATTGTACAGAAGAAGCATGTAGTTTGTAAGCCACTGCTGACTGAAAGACAGCTGCAGGGATTGGCTTTACGTCGTCTCGCCTGACCCTAAATTAGATTTTACTTTCTACCTTGTCCTCAGTTACAGAACCCTCTGCCTTTAAAAAGTGGTCATCCCATTCACTTATATATTCTTGTAATCTCTTTATGTTAAGAGGTGTTAAGCCTTTCTCGCAACTTCAGAAGACTTGGAAACTTCTGGATTCTGAGTTTTTCCTGTGTCTGCAAAACGGTGCTTTCTGAATTGCCTCATAAGGACATCAAACCATTAGCATTCACCACTTTCCAACATAGATACTTGAGCCTCACTCCATGGGCTTAGTGTCCTCCCTGTAAAAGGCTCTAAACACATGGAGGCACCCACAAAGCACATTTACATGACTAAGTGTTAACAAGACTTGGGAGTTACTATGCAAATGTCAGATTGGACCACAACATTGGCTTGAGTGGCTAAAAAGTCTCATAATGTTATAGCCCTAATTCATATTAGGTTCTGCAATGCAATGGTACCTGAACCTAGGTTTTTAAATGTTCCCCCACAGTATCTCTCACATGTTTTAGAGGATGTGTGCCCCATGGCACCATGCTTCACATTTATTGGGGTTGTCTCAAGGTCCAAAAATTGTGGATTCAATTATATAACCTCATTAGATCTGTTCTTCACTGTAACTTGGTATGGAACACATGGGTGGCCTTACTAAGTGTGAACATTTTGACCTTTAGAAAACATGAAGGCATAATGGTCCACCCCTTTTTATTGGCTACCAGACAGACAATTAAGCATAGGATAACTTATACCATGATCAATTATAAACTTACCACTGTTCTCAGTTATACCCATAAGAAATATCTGGTCCCCATATGGTATGGTCCCCATGGGTGGAATATCTCCAGTAGTAATGATTTAATCGCACAGCCTGTAAGATATGTCCTTAACTTTGCAGGTTCTGTTCCTTCCCAATGAATCCCTGTTCTACCACCTAATTTTCACACAATTTTTCTCCATCACTGAGCTTTCCTGTCATTTGTGTATGTTCTTTTACCACATTTACTGGTATTAAACAATACCAGCAAATTGAGACCTGACTTACTATATAATAATGTGATGACTGGGTCATCTGCCCTTAAGCCCACTACCTTTCAACCTTTAGATGTGCTTTTAGCTCTGAAGGAGACACCTATTCAGTATCCATGGTGTGCCGATATGCTACCTACCCTATTATCTTCTATCTTGTCAATGTGGAATATTGTCTATTCTTGCCTATTCCATTTTTAAACCCACAGTTGCAGTTGGGGGCGAAGTCATGTGAAACACATATCCAAAGTGTCAGATGCTGAAGATCCTACTGCCCAGTAAATCTTGTTCTTCTTTCCTGTTGTTTTCAGCTGTCCCCCCAGTGCCGCTGTGGGTCTCCGATCCAGCGCTGACTCCTCTGTGCTTGCTGGCACTTCCTGGCCCAAGGTGTCTGCATGTTGGTGCATGCTGTCCATAGAGTTACCTTGTGTCTCTCCTCATCTCCCATCCCGAAAATCTGAACTGCGCATGCGCCCGGCCCAAGATCCTTTGCGGCTGCCCGAGATTTTTCAGATTTTTGGACGGGAGCGCGTGGCAAAGACACAGATACGTTTTAACCCCTTTTACAGAGTTTTTAAAAAAAAAGGTTTTTGCATATATCTACTGCTGGCTAACAGTAGATATATGCAAAAAAAACGGAGGGTTTAATAACCCTTTAAGCAGAAATCAGATATACCAAAATAGGAGGTGTTCTGTAGTACTAAAATACTTCCGATCCTTGTGTAACTATGCTGCTCCTCCATAAATACAGTACAGTGTGTTACAGGAAGTGCATAACTGGCACAATTACACGGTGAAAACCAGCACTGACTGTAGGAACGGACAGGAGTGGGGGCGGACATAGTTGACTCTGCCTCTAGATAGGCAGAGCCTACTGTCAATCAGCCAGCGCAGTATTGTGGGGATCTGTCCTGGCTGCGCCGCTTTCAGCAACTAACTTCTGTCTGCAAGAGTTAGTAAGGAGTCTTTAGTATTTTTAGATATATTGCTCTTACATTAAAAAGAAGCTAAGCTAAATAACTTCCAAAATTTCACACCAATTTATGAAATATTTTGCAAAGTTGAGCACATTCTTTTTAGATTTCAAGTGAACATTTCCCCATGCTCAAATGTCATGTCAAATGTCAAAGAGCATACAAAGTAAAATGGTAACAGGGAGGACAGTGCTCCTGTGATTGCTGACCTTTGATGCAGCTAGACAAGATAGTTGTCAGGGGCCATAGTGAGCAGGACTATACTACATTCAATAACAAATTAAGTCAAATATAAAATAGAATACATTAGGAACACCAATTAATAAAAAAAAACTCTTTTATGACATATGTCCATGCTGCACAGAGCATCTTGTTCAGCTTGGACTACATCAAAAAAGATATTTAAACTCCAGAGAGATGTAAATTACACAGATAACTGCAGTTCTGTAATCATTAATACATCTTTGAATGTGTTTAAATATAAGCAGTGTAAGTATCTGTATTTGACCTGGTTTTAGCATCTTGCAGTCCCTGCATATGAGAGGAAGACATGGATGCCCATCATTTCGTGTGTCAACAAGAATTATGCTGATAGGAATAGAAAGCAAAATGACAGAAAGATGAGCTAATCACTGTGCTGCTTCTCCTTTCCTTGTCCAGTCAGGTCCAGGAGGACTTGGGCTCAGTGGAAAAGGATTGAATAATGTTGGCAATCAGACTAAGGACATCTACAGTTGTGCTCAAAAGTTTGCATACCCTAGCACAAATTGTGAAATGTTGGCACTGATATTGAAAATATGACCAAACATGCCATAAAACTGTCTGTTATTTAAGGATAGTAATCAGATGAAGCCATTTATTATCACGTAGTTGTTTTGGCTCCTTTTTAAATCATAATGATAACAGAAATCACCCAAATGGCCCTGATCAAAAGTTTACATACCCTGGAATGTTTAGCCTTTTTACAGACACACAAGGTGACACACACAGATTAAAATGGCAATTCAAAGGTTAATTTCCCACATCTGTGGCTTTTTAAATTGCAATTAGTGTCTGTGTATGTTAATGAGTCAATACGTTTATTAGCCCTCACATGGATGCATTGAGCAGGTTGGATACTGAGCCATGGGGAGCAGAAAAGAATTGTCAAAAGACCTGCGTAGCAAGGTAATGGAACTTTATAAGGATGGAAAGGGACATAAAAAGCTATCCAAAGCCTCTAAAATGCCAACAGTATTGTTCAATTACCTATTAAGAAGTGAAAAATTCAGAGATATCTTGATACCAAGCGAAGGTCAGGTAGACCAAGAAAGATTGCAGCCACAAGAAATATTATTATAGGTATTTTTATAAAGTGCTGACAATTTATGCAGCGCTTTACATATTTGCACATTCACATCAGTCCATGCCCTCAAGGAGCTTACAATCTAAGGTCCCTACCTCGAATGCATACAGGGCCAATTTAGTCAGGAGAAAATTACCCTACCAGCATGTCTTTGGAGTGTGGGAGGAAACTGTGCTGCCTACACTTGTTCAGGATACAAAGAAAAACTCACATGTAACCTCAGGAGAAATTCAGGCTGTTCTGGAAAAAGACGGTGTGGTTGTTTGGAGCACAATACGACGATACTTGAACAAAAATGAGCTGCATGGTCGAGTTGCCAGAAAGAAGCCTTTACTGTGCCAATGCCGCAAAAAATCCCAGTTACAATATGCCCGACAACACCTTGACATGCCTCACAGCTTCTGGCACACTGTAATTTGGAGTGACGAGACCAAAATAAATCTTTATGGTTACAACCATAAGCACTATGTTTGGAGCGGGGTCAACGAGTCCTATAAGCGACATGAATACCATCCCCACTGCTAAGCATTGTGGTGGCTCACTGATGTTTTGGGGGTATGTGAGCTCTAAAGGCACGGGGAATCTTGTGGAATTTTAAGTATTTCAAGATGAATACAGCATGTTATCAGAAAATACTGGCAGACAATTTGTAATCTTCTTCACAGAAGCTGTGCATGGGATGCTTTTGTACTTTCCAGCACAATAATGACCCTAAGCACAAGGCCAAGCTGACCCTCCAGTGGTTACAGCAGAAAAAGGTGAAGGTTCTGGAGTGGCCATCACAGTCTCCTGACCTTAGTATCATTGAGCCACTCTGGGGAGATCTCAAATGTGTGGTTCATGCAAGATGACCAAAGACTTTGCATGACCTAGAGGCATTTTGCCAAGATGAATGGGCAGCAATACCACCTGCAAGAATTCGGGGCCTCATAGACAACTATTACAAAAGGCTGCACACTGTAATTGATGCTAAAGGAGGCAATACATAGTATTAAGGAATAAGGGTAAGCAGACTTTTGAACAAGAGCCACTTCATTTTTTTATTTGTTGCAATATTTTGTTTTATGATTGGGCCATTCTGTTATAACCTACAGTTGAATATGGATCCCATAAGAAAGAAAATAAATGCGTTTTAACTGATCACTCATGTTTTCTTTAAAAATGGTACATATATTACCAATTCTTTAAGGGTTTGCAAACTGTATTAGCAGAAAAAAGTACTATGGGGGAAATCTCTTGATTGAAGGTGAATATTGCAGTAAAATCTGTTATTTTTTTTACCTCTTGCCATCCGCCCATTGAGAAAAATGGATGAACTGCAGACTCACGTTGGCGGGTTGCCGTCATCAAATGGCTTTTTTTTTCTGCTTGCGCACGCCCCCTGGCGCGCGCATGGGCAGAAAAAACACGCCCGTTCTTTACAGCTATTACCGGCTGTTTGATATACATACGATTGGCAGCTCTATAGCTATTTTAAGACTTGACATGTTTGGTGTCTATTTACCCAACGTGACCTCGTCTCTTATATTTTAGCAAAAAATTGGGTAATAATATATGTTTTATTATTTAATATAGGGGAAACAGTTTTTTTTATTTCGTTAATTTTTCCTTACTATAGTAAAAAAAAAACAGTGGTGATTAAATACCACCAAAAGAAAGCTCTATCTGTCCCTAAAAAATGGTATAAAATTAATTTCAGTACAGCGTTGCATAGCTGAATAAACATTAGTCAAAGTACTGCACCGCTGAATACTGAAAAATGGCCTGGACAGGAAGGGGGTTTAACACCGCGGACTTCAAGTGGTTAATGTGATATCCATTTTTTTATTGTTATTTTTGGCTGGAATTCTGCTACACTATTATAAAAAGTACAGATGCATTTAAATAAATAAATATAATAGTAAACTTGTGTTGAAAAAATTATGGAAGATGTAGCAGTAATCCAAAATCTTGTCCACTGAAATTATTTAAAAACCTTCAGAAAGTACTCCACCTTGCTTGTTAGCAGCTAAATGGGATCTGCATTTATCAGGAGAGACATAGCTGTCTCAGTTTTTCATGTCAAGTGCGTATAAAACCAAAACATTGTTTTTTTTGTTTTGGATAGTGTGATGAGGGTTTTCAATCCCTGTCAGGTTTTTATTTCTGTCTGGTCTTATTTCTGTCACCCATACTATTTATTATAATGACTATTGTCACCAGGACTGAAAGTTAATGATCCAAAATTTTGAGTTGTCTCCTGAAGGAATGTCTCCTGTCCTGTATACACAAAAAAATCTTCACTTGCACAGGTGTCCCCATTGGAAGATTTCACCTTTATTCCTATCCAATGTCATTTGCAGAGATAGTGGTCACTAGGACAAATAGAGACAAGGAATCTCCCTAGTGGGGACATAGTCAGACATAAAAATTTAACAAAGGTTCTTACCCCTCAGCACTCTATACAGAACCACAACAGTGTTTGCTTTAGATACACCTTAACATTCATTGCTTACTTACATAAAAAGCAACACATTCAACAATGTATGAAAAAAACTCTACAAAGACTATAGTTTTCCCATAATAAAAAGCAAGCATTTTGTGTAATGACATATGGATATATGTTAATATGGTTATAGTGGGGCATAATAAGTTGTTAAATAAAAATAATAGGTTATTTTTTTCCACTCCATGTCGTCACACTTCACATAACAGATGCCTCAAAATAAAAAAAAATTAATTGGAGTTTAATTTAGTGGAGGCGAATCAAATGGATAACTAGTGTGCTTTATGTGACTGATAGAAATGATTACCATTCTTATTATAGATCTTCACGTCTCATTAATGATTTGACTTTTTTGCTAGTCCTGAGGGGAGGTTTCCAGTTTACATGCTCTATTATGCTTACAAGTAGTATATACCATCACTTCCATAAATAAAATGGCATTTGAGTAAGCATAGATAATATCCTGTAAGCCTCCAAATCAATTCTGGACCCTTCTTGTACAATGGAAGCTTACAACCATTTATGTACTTGTAAATGATCTGTGAAGAAGTTAACGGCTGTGTATTTAATTACAGCCACATACTCCATGATGGCTGGGAGGGTTGTGGCATGAACATGACCCTAATTTTACCTAATTGTGCTATTAAAATTGACTCTCAAACATTTTGGTATATATGATTGGAAAACAATTGTGGATACTCCTTTTCATCCATGTGTGTGCCTATAACCTATACCAATGGCACAGTCATCAGGATTGATTTACTAAAGAAGTAAATATTTCACTTTGCTCAAATACAATGTATTCACTTCAATCATACAATCATTTACATTTCTATTTTTAAGCTTCTCTGCACATATTTGGGCATTCAGAGTGACTCCTTGCACCTATGTAACTGCTTAACAAAAAATAATGCTAGTGTAAAAGTGCTAGCTGGTATTACCAAATGTAAAAAATAGCTACACACTATTGAAATGCTGACAAAGCTTGCCAAATTATACATATTTTGTTATGACTCTAAAATGCATACAGGCTGCCTTGAAAGGTGCAATTCAAAAACTAATATGGAAAAGTGAATAGGGATTAGGAATGAGCAACAATGAGTTTTTTTGCAATGATGAAAGTTTGGTAAAAATCATGACATTTGAGTAAAATGTCTCCATTTTTGCACTCAATGGGGAATAAATTTGTTTTGTGTTTTTTAAGGTTACAATTGGCTCTTTCGAGTTAGGAAAGCTCTTATTAACTATCCTGGACCCGTTCTTGAGTCTCAGTAGAAGCAGTATCTCTTTTACGTACCTTGGATATTGAGAAACAGAACTGGACCTTTTAAGCATTATAAAGTATTAGTACCTATTTTTTCCCAGATCTGTGTTACTGGAATGAATATGGACCTTCAATCCATAACACATAATAATATCTTCATATTTTCTGTAAAGCTGATAAAATATAGTATCACAATATATAAGGTAATGAAGATAGTCCTTTTTATATGGTTCATGTATCAATACCTCCATTGCTGGCCCCCTATATGTTTTATTGATGAATGAAACTGGCTTTTTTCATACAGTGTCTGTTCTCCTCCTCCAGATGAGTCTGTGAACAACAACACTTTATCCGCAAACATATTTGAGTAGACATTATACTCAAAACACAATGTATGTGTTTTTGAAAATACTTAAGCAGAGAGAAGTGACAAGTCACTGCCACACGAAGAAGGGCCCAGATCTATTTATTTTGGGGGCTGTAATTTACAATCTGGTTTTACCTTCTCCATGCTGTGAAAGAGGAAAAGAGATGGGGCTCAGTGGTGGAATAACTGAGTTTTTGATCACAGTTTTTGCACCAATGCATGGTTTATAAGCTGAATAGTCTGACAGAAGTTTCAGGAAATACTAGACAAGAAAAGGGTGCATTATGGCATTTTGTATTAAAGAGAGCTACAACATAGCTAATCTAAAAGGCAGATTTAGTCGGATAAGCATCACTGTACATATAAATGGGATGATGAACAACAAGGTTATAATATTATAATATAATTCATTAGACAGTCAAGATGAATGAATTTATAACAAGTATTTTTCCTATAATCAGCATCAAAGCAGTACATTCTGTACAGTAAATTACCAGATATACTTATACCCTTGATGGAAGTAACTAACAGAATGTGTTATATTTTTAACTCTTGCCTAGACAAAAGATCTGTAATTAATATGTACAAGTTCAACTTTGCTATGTTCATAGCTCTTCATCTGAAAGACAGTGTAAAATTAGAACACAATTCAAAACATAAAAAATGCTGGGCAATAAAACTTTTCTTGGCAAGCATAAATTAAAACAAACAAAAACATTTAACATAACTATTTGCCCAGAGGCATCAAGCTGTTAGTGTGTACAGGAGGGATTAAAGTGAGGATGTGTGTTGGATAAAATATAAATTACAGTAATACTGCTGTCAGTCATAAGGAATTGTTTCTGAAGATCTCCCCAAATGCTGAATCTCATATATTACTGGAAAGGATGGAATACATAATTTATTAACAATATTTAGCCTATGTATATCCATATATAACCTTGTAATCAAATCTCGTGGGAACATTTTAGGGAAAACTATGACACATTAATCAAATTACCTATGTAAACAAGAGCTATATAGCTAGACTTTCTATATAAATATTGCTAGAAAAATTGTTCCACTGATCATATTTCACAGCTGTATTCTTTCAGGACACAGCAGCTGTGCCACAGTGGAACATCATTACTTCTGACATTGTTACATATTCAGTATCAGAAAACTACTAGATCAAACTGCAAATTTCTGAATGGCGAAAATGAACCAACAAGTACATGAACACACATATATGCAATATAAATTTTTGGGGAAATATACTCTTTGATTAAAAAACAACTTGAAGCTTTGTTGGTGAGATGGTTGCATTTCCACAATCTATAGTTTTCAAACTACCATTCTAAAGACCATGTCACACTAGTGAGTTTGTTGCCAATGACAAGATCACTAAGAGACCATTTGTGTTCTCTTTGATGAACCAGTGAAATTCTACTTCATCACTTGTCCCTCACTCAATAGCAAGGCCCTGCAGGGAGGAGGTTATGCCCATTAGGGAAGGTGACAGTTGTATCTCAGTAGAGCAGGATAAATGCCAGTGTGACAGGCCCCTAAAGGTACTAATGCATAAGAGGAACAAATAGATTGTTCCGCACCAATTGAGGTATACAAATTCAAAAAGAGTGATCATTACTCATTACTTAGTTAGTTAGATTGAAAAAAAAACACAATTTAACTAAATAGTTAAAAATGGTTTAAAAATGAAAAGCAATGCATCCCAAAAAAAGCAGAAAACTCATGGAGCTTAACCAAATTTTCTCCAAAAAGGAAAAACATTCTTCCTGGCTCTTAAGGGCAATCCCACAACTCCCTGGATCAACATTGTATTACTTATAAATATTACTAACAATTTTTAGTGAAGCAATCCACTAACTCTGATAGAACTAATTCTGCAAAAGGCTTCTCTGCATGTTCACAGCTCTTAAAGTAAACATCCCTTTCCATATGCCGAGGTTAAACCTTTTTCTTCCATTCCCAAGGATTGTGTCCTTTGTGGTAACCTTAAAGTAAATTATTTTCCATTGAATTTTGTATATGGATTATGCATACTGTATATTCATATGAGGTTATCACATTCTCTATCAATTGCCTTTTCTGAAGGGTTAATAAATTCAGTTCAGCTTCCTTACATCAGATGTTTGACATGGACTACATTAAGTTATCTGCCCTTCTTTACACTCTTTTCAATTTCACAATATAAAGATTCCATTGATTTACAAACTGAAATTTCTAAACGAACAGATCCGAATTTACACATTAGCCATGTATAAGAAACTGTATTAAATACTTAAGCTAAGAAGCACCACTCTGAATCAACATCTATAAAATTAAAAATTAATTTCCATCTTTATTACACTGCATAAATGTATATAAACAATTACACAAACCTTCCTCCCTGGCACTTAAAAACATTCAACAACCCCATGAAAATTTACTAAGCCCTGTATATATACATAACATGTAATATGTGGGCCACATAAAACAGTAAATTAAGGTATCTCTATCTATGAAAAAGTAGCATGTTATGAGGGAATCTCATAAGTGATCACAAAATCCAGGATGAAATGATCTTCCAATATAGCACATCCTCTGATGATAAACTCATGTAACAACTTGCAATCATATTGATTTTGTACATACCTGTCTCCATAACAATCCAAAACCCACTGAAGGTACAACAATTTAACATGAGTTAAGAAGTATTAAAGGTACATCATATGTTATCCAATAACAGAATATAGTATAGTATTATAAAGAACTCTAAGGTAGTGAATAATGACAACAGGGTATATTACAAAGTAAGAAGAATTTATGAGTCATGTTCCATATATGTAGGCAAATAGTGTATAGCCTTCGAATGTTCCCCTTAAAAGTAAAAAAATAAAATGTTAGCATAGGGAATAAATCTCCCCACCAAAAAAATTATCATAGGGGATCATACTTCTAAAGGGGTTTGTGGAGTGGCCCTTCATTTGTCACAAACTATTCTACTTCCTTAGGAGCTTACTCTAGCCTTTTGCTAATTTTTGTAGCTGGTGTGTACATTGGTTGCTGTGACCCCAACAATATACCTAATTGAAGTGGGATGGATAATATTTGTTATGAAATACTTTATCAAAGTCCAGCTATCCACAACTTCTTATTCCAAATGATTGCTAAATACTGTAGTTTCACCTTAATTGCGTAGTAAGCAATTTATATTCCTTAAGTAAATCAACCCCAATTGCTTTGATATAATTGATCATAGCTTTTATAATACTTGTGCAATTAGAATCCCTTGCCCTAGTAACCAGTCAGAGTTCTTGTTTAACTTTTCCATAAATGAAATGTGAAGGCTGATTGATTGCTATTGGCAGCAACACCAATTTTGCTTTCATTTTCTATTCTCCAGTGTGAGAATGTTTCTCCATGGATTAAAATGTACAAGCAGGCTACGGGAGGAATGTTTGGTGCAGCTGTCAGATCATATCAGCAATGCAAACAATTTTTTTTAATGTATTTTCCCAAACCTAGCAAAAAAAAGTTTACTTTGAACTGATAGTTGATGAGGACAAGATACTATGGGGTCTATTCACGAAGCTGCCGAAGGATCTAGCCGTAGCTTCAGCCAATCCTTCAGCTAGCTTCGGCCCCAGGACCCCTTCGGTTCAGTAGAACCGAAGGGGTGCTGTACGGGCTATTCACTATAGCCCGTACAGCTCCCGAACGTGGCCGAGTGGCTTAGTCGAGCCGAACGCATATGCATCGGCTCGGCTGAGCCATGCTGAAAGCCGACTTCTGACAGCTGGGCGGAGCCAGCCGTGATCTTACGGCTGGCTCTGGCCACTTGCAGAGAGATCAGCATCCCTGGTTACCTGCTAACCAGGGACACTGATCTCCAAACAGCTAACTCTGCCTGGTGCTCCAGGAGTCTCCCGCTCCTGGTCGCCAAGGAGAGAAACACTTGCTGTTTCCTCTTTTTTTCTTCATTCTGACACGGAGCAATGTCAGAATAGAAAAAAAAAACAATTTCCATTGGAATGCATTGCTACATTCCTATTGGCTATATCAATTTGCAATAGCCAACAGTAAACTAGCATTGTACCCGCCCTCTGCTGCTGTTCTCCATCAGGTCCATCAGCAGAGGGCGGGTACAATGCTAGTTTACTATTGGCTATTGCAAATTGAAATAGCCAATAGGAATCTAGCAATGCATTCCAATAGGCAAAAACATTTTTTTTTCTATTCTGACAATCGCTCCGTGTCAGAATACAGAAAAAAAAGAAAAAGCAGTGTTTCTCTCCTGGGCAGCCGGGAGCGGGAGGGACCGAGCAGAATAGCCGAGCCGAATGCCGCTCAGCGGCATTCGGTTATTCCCTCACTGCTGTTCGGCATCTATAAGAATAGGCCGAACAGCAGTGAGCAGCCTGCTGGAGGCTTGGCTCAGCCGATCCAGATGTTGGATCGGCTGAGTCGAACTCCTTCTGCACTTCGGGTCGGCCGAACATGCTGAG
>NW_017306551.1:74343-96229 GCF_000935625.1 Nanorana parkeri
GGTTGGCCGAACATGCTGAGCATGTTCGGCCGACCCGAAGCCATGTGAAGCAAGTCGATGTACGGCTGAAATCAGCCGTACCAGCCTGAAGTGAATAGCCAAACAGTGTTTGGCTCACTTCACTTGGGGTCGGTTGTTCACTCGGCTGCCCTCGGCAGCTTGGTGAATAGACCCGTATGACTCCCTTATTTCATTCAATGCTGTCCTAATTATTTGACGCTTAAGAAACAGATATACTGAAAGTAATGTTAGCCTAAGAAACATGGATGAACAGTGCACAGTACATACTGTACATAACTACTGTATATTGCAGTAAAAAAAAACCAAATGACCAGAAATGACATACTTACATAGAATTCAGTGTTTAAAATGGTAAGCTTTTTGAAACATATACCATGCTTTTAGACATTTTTGAAGGTTCCTAGTGTGTTAGTGTTGATGGTTACAGCACACAAATGTGAATGATATATATTACATACATATCCTGTTGGCCATGCACATAAACAGTAAATATACACTGTTTAAATTAGTCAGATAAGACAAAAAAGCAGTAAATGCAAGGAATACTAGGTTTATTCGCCATATGCATGTCTGATATGTAATGTAAAATCTTTTTGTGAGCATTAAATTTTGCTCAGCCAGAAAAAAAATATTAACACATAGGGTTTTAATTTCTTAAATATTAACTGGAAAAGACAACAGAAAAATAAATATTTATAGATTGTGTTTAAATTTTGTAACATTTTTAGCAATGTATAACACAGGGTTAATACATTCTATGCATAATGCTCTCCGTTTCTCTTTGAAGAATAATCTTATTTGTGAGTCGTGTACGAAGAGCGACTTACTTCTCTGAGAGACCTTTGAAATTTTGTGTCCTCAGAGAACAAGTGAAAGATAAATACTGTTTCAAAGTGATAATATGACAAAAGCATGAAACAATAACTAAAAAGTAGTGCATTATTTATGTGCATTTCTATAGCACAGAGAACTGATGGGCCCTCTATTGTCCAAATATCTTTGGTCTAATCATTTGAGCATACCCTGGTGAATAAGAAAGTTCCAGGTTGCAACATAAAAATGAAACACTTGTTCACAAGCATTATTTTAAGCATGGACTACTGTGATGATATAGGCTACAATGCAAGCAGCTTATTAGTGATTTGCCACTGCTCTTGTTACTCTACCTTGATATTGTGACTGTGGAAAGACAACTAGATAAATACAAAACAAACTCTACGTTTACATCAGAAATGCAGAGATGCGTTATTATATATTAATCTTAATGTGTTATGACATACAATACAGACATATATATTGTTCCAAGCAGTATCTGTCCCAAGAGCACAGTAGTAGTAAGAAATGTAACCAAGCTGACAAATTGAATTTTATAATTGTGTTATGTTCTGTAATATTTAAAGGGTATATGTACATAATTGCCGTCTTCATCCTCCAAGATCAGCACAGATTTTCTCAGCTAATTCCCAGATCCTCAGTTTAAAAAAAAATAACTGATACAAACCTGATTCATCAGGCATGCGGGCTGGCATCCCTTTACAAACACACGCAAATGAAAGAAGACGTGCACGGACCAACAGGTTGGCAAATAGGAAGTTGCATAGGACATGCACTAATGGGCTGGCCTATATAAACAAGCATGTAATGTGTACAGGTTGCTGGAAGATCTTCAGCTTGTTCCTGTTTCCCTGTGATCTGATCTGTCTGCTTGATTCCTGCACCTGACTCGGCTTGTTTCCTGACCACTCCTTTCACGCGCTGCCTGCCACTGAGACCTCAGCCTATTTACTGGATTGCTCTCTGCCTTCTGCCTGGTACCTTGCTGATCCGCTGCTCTTGACCTTGGCCTGTGACCCCGACATCTCTCCTGGTTCTGGATTCTGTACTTCGTTGCTTGGCTGGCTTTGACCTCCGACTGTATCCTAATTCAAATAAAAAAAGATTTTCGCACAAGGAGGTGGCAATGTGTTGCTTTTGTCTTCTATGTATCTGATGAGAACCCCAGAGTCTCTTTGATGAGCAGCCTCTCCAAAAGCTGTGGATATATACAAGAAAAACTACTCCTGGAGGATTGTGCAATGGTAATCATTAGCGCCAAGAGTTAAATCCACTTTTTTCTATATCCTCGACCTGCTTCTTTCTCCTGTTCCAGTCTGATCCCCTGGGTTCCTGGACTTATGCAGTGCAGTCTATTTCATCGGCACTCATGCTGCCCTGTGTCCACACACTCCCTGTGTCCACTTTGAAAAGCGTGTTGGACAAGAGGCGCAAGGGCAGCCCCCTCATCCATTCGGTCTCTGCTCAGGTACGTGACGCACCATAAGGGCTTAACTCCCACACATTGACAAAGAATCACTTAGTTAACATGTTCCTGCTCTATCAGCCAGTTTCATCCCCCAATGATGGGGAATAAAATAATAAAATCTACTGGGTCTAATAGGGTACTTTAACTTGGACACTTCAGTATATACAAAATTATATGATGTCAATTAAGAAACAGATTATCCTATGCTCAGTAGGGATGCACTACTGTCGGAGGGGAACATGGAGCCAGGCAATCAGGAAGCCGGGTGGCGAGTAATGACCCACCTCCCGGGTTCCTGCCAATCAGCATCGAGCCGTCCTAACAGCCACTCACCCCCCCGCTTCCTGATTGCCTGGGAAGCCAGCTCCATGCTGATTGGCTGGGAAGCCGGTTTCCTGGCCAATTAGCATAGAGCCAGCCAAACATGGAGCCAGCTTTCCTGGAAATGAGGAAGCCAGGCGGTGTGTCATTACCCGCTGCTCAGCTTCCTGATTGCGCAGGAAGCCGGCTCCATTGCGCAGGAAGCACCGGTATTGGTACTCTGTGTCAGTGAGTACCGCCAGCAAAATATCGGTACTCGTACTTGAGACCACAAAACAGTATCAGTGCATCCCTAATGCTCAATGAACTAAGAAGTGGCCATGGGTCCTTCCATGAGCTCCAGAAATCTGTCCTGCACTGTTCCATCTTCTACCATCAATATTCCTCTGCTATTCTTGTAGCAACTCGTTGTCTACTTCTTCCAATTTTCAAAACCCTGATCTGCTTATCTTGTCTTCTGGATCCTAATTCAAATATGACCATCAGCCTGTATTCCCTGCCATCAGCCCCGACCTTGGCCTTGGCTTTTCAAGACAGTTTAGTACCATCTTCTGTAAAGCTTGAGCACAAATAGCTTTAGTATCATCTTCTGTTCAGCTTGTGCGTATAGGGGCGGGCATCTTGAAAAATGCCATCAATGCCACTATAAATAAGTCTCCTTTGAATATTGGACACACCATAGTCTGCACTTTAATTTCAGTTTATATCTACCATATTCATCACTGAAAACCTTATTTAGCTAGTTGTGGACCTTGGGCAAACTACACAGGGCATGAATAGTATGCCTTGTTCTTCTGCCCCACTGCCACTCACTCCTGCTGGCAATTTTTGGAAATGCCAGACTGTCAAAATGGCAGCCGGGAGCTGTCCAATTAGAGCAGCTATTATAGCTGTTGCTGTAAAAGCAGATCTGCTGACACAATGTGAAAAAAAAAATCTGTTTTAAGAAGGCTTTACTGTGCTACGCACTGATCAGAGTAAGAGTTTTTGATTCCTTTCTCACCTTAACCTGCATGTTATATTGTTTTGTTGGGTCTCAAGCCCTACTCCAAAGAAGCCATGGTTTCCATACACTGCAATGGTGATGATCAAAAAGCTAAAACAGCTGTATGCAATTTGGAATAAATTACTCTATAATCTTAGGATTTTTTTGCACATTACACCAGTGGTTCTGCATGTGCAATTGGCTATTTGGCGCATAAAGGAATGAGTTGCATGGACCTGCCCACTGTCCTAAAATGTGGAATAATCCTCTTAATGTTGGTATTTGTGATGTAATGAGACATGCGAATATCTTCTGTTTTAAGAAGGCTTTACAGTGTTATTAACTGATTAGAGTTGAAGGCTTTTTGATTGCTTTAGTCCCTTCTCACCTGTATGGTTATACTGTCTTGCTGTGTTGATTGTAGAAATTTGTAGATCAACTACGCTAGAAAGCTCAGCCTTATTCAACTGTGTGTAAAGTGGTACGCACACACATGCAGGGATCCATAAATCATCCCCTATACTTCACCTCCTTTGGTTCAGCCCTGTCTGAGGTTTAAGTCAGGGAAACCTCTTGTGCTGTGTTGGCTTTTTAGAAAAATAATAGCGCTCTGAGAATCCTTTTTTATTTTTTTGAACAATCAGTTTTAAAAACTGCAAACATAAAAAATTAAAATAAAATTGATTTGTCTCTAACCATTATAGCATCCCTTTAACATTTTTTAAATGTCAGCTACATAGAGAGTGTGTTGTTTTGATGAGTCAGACGGCTCCTTTACTTGCAATGTAAGAAAGAATAGTAAAACAATTGTGTGGCACCAAAAAGCAGAAATCAGATTCACTATCTCCTTGATCTTCTGCTGGTGTCTAAAGAAATACCCGGTACTTCTCGTGACACTCACCTTGCCTCCCTACAACAGTGCCTAAGGGGTCCATTGCTGGGTCTGAACTTTGTCATATGGGATTAAGAGGAGTGTAGTTTTGACAAGACTTTCGAGTAGCCTGACAGCAGATCAGGGTGGTAAGGCTCTGAATAAAAGGTAAGTAAATGCTCTTATCATTTTAGGCAGAGGCAGGACCCTGCAGAAATGCCCATTACTTGATAAAAAATTTGATTCACAGAAGATGTGCTTTAATGTAGTATTAACCTGACAGGGCCTAAAACACCAGTGCTGAAGTGCAGATAGTCTATTGCCCCTGTGTTATTATGAAAAGGGAACCCTGTGCCCCAGTGGACTCCCTTTGTATCCTTGGCTCAGGCTGTAAATCAGGCCTCAACTGGAAAATATACCAGCTCCTCCCCAAAATTTAATAGGAAATGCAAGGCCTTCAGTGGCAATAGAGGCTCAGACATTTTATGGGTAAATGACAATGGGATCTTAGCCCATTGACACAAGCTCTAGGGCTGGCGTGTATTATCTATTTATAAGAGTGATAACATTTTCCATTAAATAAATTAATGATTAAATAAAGATAATGGAAACATTTTTGTTGGCCCTAGACTAAATTTGGTGACATTCCAGGAATGAGGAGATTGGAAGTCAAGAGGACATCAAGCAGCTTCTGCTTCTAGTGGGGAGCTGCAAAGTGTTTATTTGTCTTGTAGAAAGAAGAACAAAAGATGCAGGTGCAGTGATTATTGATTGCAATGTCACTCAGGAAATTAAGGGTTTCATTAAATGTATTCCAGGAACTTTTGAATGCTATGTCACATAGGGAACAATTCAACAATATGTAAAGTATAAGGTAGAACATTACCTGTAATACTTATCCAGTATCAGTATGTGATTAAAAATATGCTGGCCTAGAAGCTAGTAAACTATTACAGGGAAATATGTATTTCCTAATTGATATGCAGATAGTCAGAAAGGCACATTACCAATAAGCAACTGATAATGACTTTTGTGTCCATCATAAATATGTCAGATATGCAGTTGTATATTAATTTTTATATTGTATATATTTTTTAGTCTATACATGTATTTTAGAATTGGTGTGAGCTTTAAATAATTCCTTGTAAAGATATTTTAAAACGCATACATTAAAGTGTATCTAAACCCAAAAGTAAAAAATTAGTGCATTGCAGCTTATCAATCCTTAAATGTGGTGGCTGCATTAGTTTTTGTTTTTCTCACCTATTGATTCTGGTTACTGAGCTAACATTCCTGGCCAGACAGGTCAGGGAAGAAGCTGTTCAAGCATGATCTGTGCCTGATTAGCTTCGATGGGCTGCAAAGGTGACATTAGGGGTCTGATAGATCTCTAATGTATCATTAAAGAGGACCTATAACCACGAAAATGCTATCAAACAGGGGGCTTTTTCAATTCCCCCGTACCCAAGTACATGCACATACTTATGCAAAAATGAGGTGTGCCTACATATGAAAACATCAATTGCACCACACATGCTAGGTATTGCTGTGTATGCCAGATTTTGAGCAATAATTCTAGGGTCATTATTCATGGTTAACCCTAAATTTCACAGGGTCTCTGCTTTCAGAAAATATATAATTTGGTGATGTTGTAAGTAATATTCAGGCCTAAAATGTGCATTTTAATGTGTGCAAAAAATGCAAACACTGCACTAGCAGCAACAGGATTAATCCTGAAAGGGAATACTTTTTCTAGCATATATAGATTCATCTTTAAAAATATTACAGCTGGTTTTACAAAGTAAAGGAGTCTATCAGATAACAACACTATGCTTCAACCTCCCTGGCGATAATCCCGAGTGTGGATCGGGATTAATTTTCATTACCGAAAGCGGTAACCACGAGCCACACTCGGGATTACACAGGTGTTACTTACATGTCCACGATCCCCGCTGTGTCCTCCGGCCGATGCCGGCATCCGTCTTCCGGGTCCCTCCCTTTCGAGCGTCCGCATCGCAGAGGGGTGGAACCACGGGAAATGTAAAAGTAAAAAAACGGAAAAAGAAAATAAAACTGAAAAAAAAAATAGAAACAAAAAACTAAAAAAAAAGGAAATAATCAGACCACCAAGGAGGTTAATCTGTGACCTCTATGATGTGCTCGAAAGTACCAAAAGATATAGTTTGATTGTATGCCATTTAAGGTACAATTAAACATCCAGTCTGCCATGGAGTGTTTTGTTGGTTTGTTTTTTTCTCAAAAAACAGCATTTACACAAAACAGCATTTTATGCAGGGAGCAGCAGACAAAGGGTTAGTTAGCCACTTTTTCTACTCACCAAATTCTAGCCCAGAAACCTGTGTGCTGAAAAGTCAAAGTAATTGTACTGATACAAAAAAAACACATGGCACTGAATCCTACTGATCCATCTGTGACTCGGTTTTTCAATTTTGGGGTTAGAATTTTCCAGTATGTTACATAGTTACATAGTATTTGTGGTTGAATAAAGACATTAGTCCATCAAGTCGAACCTATAGGATCTCATTCTTAGGATTACTTGTACCCCGTATATTACGGTCCCTTAAAAAATCATCCAAAAGTTTCATGAACAGTTCCACATTTTTTGCTGAAATCACTGTCTGTGGCAGTGAGTTCCAGACCCTACCCACTTTAACTGTAAAGAACCCCCTTCGCCCCTTGTGCTGGAATTTTTTTTCCACCAATTTTAGGTTATGGCCTCTAGTTTTTGTAATGGAGTTAATTTTAAATAGTTTATTTATTTATGGATTTTCCTGAGAGATTTATTGAGAAGCGGTTGATGCTGGAGGTATTTGTTCCAGCAGGGGTAGAGATCTGCAGCAACTGTAAATAGTTTTTAGCAGATGTATAGATCTGCCTTGGATCAATGACATTTTAGTGTCCATAGTAACAGAGTATCAACAGCATAACTTGAGACTTTCCATGATTCATGCAAGCAAGCTGCCATAAACAAAAGTGTTTGGAAAACAATCTGCTGCATCTATTGGATCCAGCCCATGTCCAACTTCTGTATGCCAACAACTCCTTAGCTTTACCTGGCTAAATACATTTGTGTTTTGGTCACCAGGATAAATAGAGAGGATTTTCAATACAGTGGCTAGGAGTCAGAACTTCTGTTAAGTTTTTGTCTTTGTCTACATTGGGGAGATTTCTGTTCACTTTGTTTTGGTAACACCAGGACAACAAAATTAAAGGGTTTCAACTAGAGGGAAGGAAACAATGAGAAATGCAAATTTGACATATGTCCTAATCTCTGCCCACTCTACTAACTAATAGTGATGGGGAATCTGTATGAGATTAATTTGGCAAGGGTTCAGTGAATCTTGTTCAAAATTATGTAAAGCATAACTTGGAGGAAAATCCCATTCAGACCTGTCCAGGGCAACTCATGGTTGTAAAAAGGGCTAAAGGCAAACTACTGTCAAAAAAGGCATTGGTAGCAGTACTAGACCCACTTTGACCTGCAGATAGAAATTGGCCAGTAGTTCTATGTTGCTATCCCTGTTCTCACTGATGTAAAATTAACTTGTCACTGGTCAATTTCTTTTACTCTCTCATTAAGAATTATAATTTTACAGATAAAAAAAAACAGTGTAAGTTTGGTCAGCAGCAGGACATTTTTAAGTAGGAAAGATTGACCAAAATGTGCTAGTAAAACAGGGTACAGGCAGATGTTTTACTAAAAGAATTAAGAGACTGTAGATGATACAGTAGTGTAAAACTGGCCAGCGGCTGGAACATTTTAATCAGCAAGGCTAGGTCCAAATTTACTAGATCAGAAGCACAGGCTAGGATTTTACTACCAGAATTAAGATACTGTAGGGTATACAGCAGTGTAGAATTTACCGGCAATAGGGCAATTTTAATTAGGGATAACATGCCTAACAGTTGTATGCCTAACTTGTATTTTATCTGTGGGAATAAAGGAGTCCAGTGAATGTGAGTGATAAAATATGAGATTTTTTTTCTTTATTTCAAATGATGCAGTGGTGTGCTGAGAATAAAAGGCAGATCCAAAAACAGATGTCAGTAACAAGTGTATACTCTACTTTTAGCACTAAAAAAAAAAAACCAGCAAAAGAAACCAAAATTTCACCTCCAAAATAAAAGCCCATTTTTAGTCGGAATAATTTTCATTAAAGAGATTGGGAAGACAAGAACAAAATATAATACAATACAATCACAACACATGGACTTCAAGGTATATAAAATAGTGCACTGTATTTTAAACAGAACAATCAAAGTGTCAAATGATTTGTTTCTGGTTGAAAAAGCAAAGAAATGGAACCAGTCCACTAACAGAATCCTAATGGTATATTCCATCCCCACACATAATAAATTGACAACGGGAGGACAAAAGAAGCAAAGAAAGAGACCAGAACAGATAGAGATATCCTAGCAAAGAAAAGGTATAGAGAAGAGTGCAAGAGAAAAGTGAGGGGAGAAGTGGGTCAAAAAGAGCAGAAAGCATGGATGGGGAGGGGAGAGAAGGGAATAGGAAAAGAGAACCCGGGATGTTTCAACCACAGCATCCTGACAGGAAGCTACATGCAAGGCAATCATAGCATTTGATCTTCCTCCTGGGACATGAAGTTGGTTATCCAGGGTTCTCGTATTTTGCAAAACGTATACAATATGCTTCTTCATAAGCCAAAGGAGTTATTTCTGTCCCTTCTAGACTAACCCACAAAGGGTACTCAGGGTTCTGCGATAAGACAGTAAGGGAGAAACTTGTGTTGCATCGTCAGAACAGGTGATCTGGGGTACCAAAAGGCCATCATTACACTCGGGTTAAAAAAGGAGCTTCTTGGGAATGAATGATCTTGCGTTATCACAAATAAATTGTAAGAAATGGTGCTGCAAAATACATAAAATATGGGAGGAGATCCAAATGGGAAGTAGCCTAAGGGGTACAGGGATTTTTGTAAGATAGTCATCTTTATCATAGCAATTCTACCTAGTCATGAAATCTGATAACATTTCCAGGATTCCCAAAAAAGCTCCGTAAATCTAAATAGGGTAGGTACATTAGCTGTATACAAAGTGTTGTAAGATGAAGTCAATTAAATCCCCAGGTAATCTATACACTTAGGGGTCTATTCACAAAGCTGCCGAAGGATCTGGCCGTAGCTTCGGCCGATCAATTTAAAAGCAAAGGTGGATCATGGGGATGAGGCCAGCATAGGTGGCAAGCTGATATTCAGGGCCTTGGACTTATTTTGTTTCAAATTTGGTCAAAGAGTTACCATACTGGGCAGGGTTTTTAAAAGGTTCATTTTAAAGAGGGCTGCCGTCAGCACACAAACTAAATTTGCGTTTGTAAACCACAACTTCTACACTGGGAATATCAGGATTCCATCAAATTAAAATTGGGGACATAGGGCAACCTTGTTGTGTACCTTCTAGGATAAGATATTTGGGAGAGCAAAACCATATTGATATTAACATATCCATATTGAACATAAGCTTACAAATCCCCGCAAATCACCCATATCCATGAGATAAAGTGGGGTCTGAAGCCCCATTTATCCAGCATGCAAAAACATAGGGCTATCCTACAGTATTGAAGGCCTTGTGTAATTCACGACTGAGTAGTACACTAGGAATTTTGTTGTGGCTGGCAATATGAATGAGATAAGGAAATCAATGATGCTATCAGTTGGTTGCATACCAGACATAAAGCCTATCTAGTCCTTATGAATTATATCTGTAATGCCTAAGGCTAATCTATTGCCTAGCACTTTACTAAGGATTTTAACATCTACATATAACAGAGAGGGTGAAATATGTGGTTTTGGTATCATAGATATCGCTGCTGTCAACATATCAGGGCCAAAGTGTTCACCTTGCAGTAGATCATTGAACAAGTTAGTAAGAAATGGGACCATTGAGTGGGTGTCTGAGTACCATGGGTGCCTGAGTACTTTTTATAATATATGGCTGAAAAGCCATCTGGGCCAGGATTTGTACTTTTAATGATGAAATTGGGGTCTCAAGGGCTTGCCTAAGGGTATCTGGGATAAGGGGAAAAGGGAGGTCATTTAAAAATAAGGAGGCTGATGGCTCACTAAAGTGGGTAGATCGAGAATACATTAGATATAAATCATGAATAATAATACTAATGCAGTCTTTATTTCATCACATGTGTGGAATATACCAAATATATTTAAACAGTTAGCTTGATTAGGGTGTACACTCTGTGAAGTCTGTTTGCTAAGAGAATGTTGGGCTTATTGCCCTCAAAAAAAAAACCTGTTTTTTAACTTTCCACCACATTCGTGAGCCAAAGATTCAATTATAGTTGAGCCACATCATATTATTTTGTCAGTTGAGGGGTAGGGTTAGATTTAAATTGACTAGATAAGGAGCTAAAACTAGCTTCCAACTTTTTCAGGTGTTCTTGTCTTGCTTTTTTAGTGTGGCAAGTTTGATGAGTCTCCCACATATAACAATTATAGGCATTCCAGAGGGAGGCCGAGCAAGAAACCGAAGAATAGTTAATGGCAAAATAGTTTGATAAGCATAATTGTAGCTGCTCCACAATAGCTGCGTCACTAAGTAGAGAGTTGTTTAGAGACCAGTGAAATTCTTGAGGTTTACACAACTGAGGATGAAAAGAAGCAATGACAGCATCATGGTCTGACCATGCGACTGGCATGATATTACAAGATGCCAATTGTGGGATTAGCACTTGGGGAATGAGAATATAATTAGTCCTTGAAAAGCTGGTATGGGGATGAGAGAAATTAGCGTAGTCCTGTCTAGTAGGTTGGACTTCTCTCCAGTAATCTACCATGGAATGTTGTCAGATTCGTTTTGGAAAAGCTTGTGCAGAGGAGTCTGTGTGTGAGAAAAAAGAAGGGGTTGGCAAGGAATGTCTGTCATGTGAAGGGTGAAATAATGATGTTTGAGTCACCACAAAGTAAAAGAGTGCCTTGTAAATTTGAGTAAATAAGTTGAAATAAATACATAAAGAACGGAATTTGCCGGGATTCTGAAGCATATTAAGCCACAATTGTAATGGGAATGTCTCTTAGATGTCCTGACAGTAGCACATAAACAATAATGGTCTGGGATCTCCAGAAAGCATGAAAACCTAGTGGACTTCTGGAACCATATCAAAATACCCTTTTGCTTTGTAGAAGCATTTGATGTATATTTGTGGGTTGGAGGCTGAGAAATACCTGTGACAAGATGGTTTCACTCCGAGAGGACTCTGCAAAACCCGGTAGACTACATGAGGAGGCCGAGATGTAAAAATCCCCTGAGTCCAAAGGGAAGTGGGGGAAGTAGAGGAAATACACATAAAACAGGGGCAGATGAGAAAGACAACTTAGATAAAGCACATATAAAGGTCATCATTGCAGATGGAATCTGTGGGTGACATTGGAGTTGGCAGTATCTACTACCCACCCCAAAACCACAGCATGCACAGACCCCAAAAGACTGACCCACCCACAAACCATATCCAGGGGTAGCCAAAGGAAGAGTCTTGGGAGGAGCTGCCATGAACCATATCAATCATCCAAAAAAATAAATAACTCCAACTATCAAACAAAAGGAAGATTCTAGAAGCCCCGCTTGTAACAGTGCCACTAGGACACAAAAAAGCACACTTACACTGGGGCTCAGTAATAGCAAAATCTCCCAGATGAGGGGGTCACAAAAGCCCAGTTTTAAAGGAAGCCATGCAGCAAGAGAAGTTTGCTATAGACAGGAAAGCAGCAGTAGCTACTGATCTCAAATCAAACACAAATAATAAGAACAAAAAATAAGAAGGCAGTTTCTTTATTGACTCTAATCTTTCCCTATGCAGTTTGTCAATTTTTCCTGCAGCAGCTTTCAATTTACTAACAGTTTGCTGATCTGTGTCTCCTGCCTTTTATAGTGAAGGGGTTGGCTTAACCAAAGACCCATTATTGGCCCTTCCTAAGCCTGCTGGCCTTAGTTCATGCAGTGTATTACAGTGGGGATGTTCAGATACCAGTGCTGATACTTGGCATTTTCACGAGAACTACCAGGGTTGCAGCTGTTGCAACTGGGACCTAGCTCTGGTGCTCCACTACTGTCCTAAAATCATTAGTCTGTATTGTTTTAGAAAAATTGTCATATGACAATAAACAAAAAAATTATCAGTACTTGTATCTGTGAGTACTTGGACAAGTATCAGTACTTGTAGCTGAAAAAAGGGTATTGATGCATCCCTAATATACAGTATATTTATATATAAAAATCATACATTAAAACAGGGATGCACAAATCTCAGGAGCCTTAAAAATGACAGCTGCCTCCTAACTTTTGAGTTTTTCTCTAGTCTAGTTTTGGAGCTGGAAAAGTATCTGTTCATATACTTGTACTTGTGCCGAGTATGGTACTTGGTATCTGAACATCCCTATATTACAGTTTAAAAGAATTGCCCTGTGCAAATCTGCACATACATTTGCCTGGTCTGTGAATCATGAATCACTTGAGTTCATGGTAGCTGCAAACCTGATCATCTCCCTTACTAACCAAATGCAATTTTGTTCTTATCTGTGTCCCCATCAGTGAAATATCCCTTCACTTCCTATGCTTGTCTTATTACAGGAACATGCTATTTGGTTAAATCTCCTCTAACAGGGTCAATAAAAAGCTATCATTGTACTAGCTAGATAAACAACTAGCAAACATTCCACACTCTATACAAAACAAACAAAAAAATTATAAAAGTTTATGGTGCAGCTGGGTTTTTTATGCAGGAGCTAAATGCACATTTCAAATGTAGTATATTAACTTATATTATATCCAATACTGCATTTTCATATCAGAAAATGAACTGCACTAAATTACAATAGATCGAAAATGGCAAGATCACTAGACAATGTTGTACTATGACAAATTAAATATAATTGTGTACTTGTAAATGTATGCTCACACAAAAATAAACAGATTAATAGTAGAAAAGATTTACTACTTTTACTACAGATATTCACACAAAGAATGTTCAAGATAGTGAAAAAAATATGTTCATAAGTTGTTGCCACTGTTATAGTTTAGTCTTGATACAACATAATAAGGTGTGCTAAGAATATTGCACACAATGTGCTTACAACTAGTGATGTCAAGCTAGATCAGATAGTACAGGGTCCTAATTCTATGAAGATCACTGTACCTGGTCTCCAGTGGAACATTGCTGTTGAGTACCCAGCTGTCCTGAAGCTGAACTGACTCTGGAGTTGTGGCCAGGTCATTAGGAGGTGGAGCTGGTGCATGAATATGGTTCCGTCTGTTAGTCAGAGAGTTCTTATTGAGGGAGTTGGCTGAAGAGTGGTGGTGCGACAGTGTATGATTGTGAGGAGGAGGAAGAGGAGGCCGAAGTGTTGACTGGCTGTGATGATTTGTCGGGCCTAAAAACAAAAATACTCCATTATTGACATAGCATTAATTTATTCTTAAAAAAAGATGAGAATACAATATACTGTATATAATACATATGGTGCTATGATGATAGCTATGCATGGAATGTTTATTTGAAGCTGAACTCCAGGCATTGACACATATTTCTCAATAGTTACAAAGGATACAGATCCATGCTGAGTGCACTAAATGCTTTTTCAAACCCATATTTACACATATCAGAGCTATGGGAGGCACCCAACAGATCACTCACTACAGGCTGACTATAGAAAACTATGGGGTAGGGGGGTACAAGACCAGTCACCCTTTTATGGTGCACTAGGAGACAGAACAACACTGAGCAATTAAAAGAAACTCCCGCACAGTACAAAGTGCTGAAGCTGTTTTAAGCTGGGTTGCTGTGCCAATCTGGAAGGTACACACAAAGGACAACAAAATTCCAGTAAAAATACACATGCTTCTTTTATTTAGACAATATTTTCTTATCCCGGATTCCAGGTTTAAAGCTGGATTCTGTATTAATACATGGTTGAAATCGATATGTTTATATACACTGAGTGGCCAGATTATTATGACCACCTGACGTTTGTAGGCTAATTAGCTATAATTTCGCGCTGAAGTTGCTAGATGGCCAGACCATTATAAATAGGGAAGCAGGTTGTTTACCACGGCAGTAGGTGTTCAAGAGCAGCTGTTGTTAAAGTGTTTAAAGACTGGACTGTCAGCTGAAAATCTGGGTCTGAACGTGCAAATTGTGGCCGTCAGCCTCTCCTGGTTTGGAAGACCCGGCTGTTGGTTGTAAAGCTTCTTGATGCCGGGTGCCCATAGTGCAGGGCAAACCTTATCATAGGAGAAATTTCTGTGCACATTCTGGTGGGCAAGTGGTTTTAGTTCCTGTTTTTGTGTATTCTGTCCCTCCGTTACCTCTTCATCCATTTCTCTGTGGTGCAGGCACAGGTGCATGTTATACTAGCTGGTGTTCGGCCGGTGGGAATTTAATTTTAATCATCACTTTGCTGGGTGAGTGCTTCTTAGGGGTTCTGCTGCACTTAATGGGGAAGTTGGCTTTCACCGGGAGCACATTTATTTGTTATACTTGCATGTTCTAGGTTTTCCCTATGTCCTCACTCAACTAGGGGACTATGTCCTCACTCAACTAGGGGACTATCATCTTTGTGGGCATGGTTTGCTAAGGTGTCAGTGGAGGATATATGTAGTTCTTCAAACACTTTTTGTTAAGCATTACAAGTAGGATATTGCTTCTACTCGTTTTGCGTACTTTGGTGCCTCTGTACTGTCTGCAGCTTTGAACCATTATTTTTTTTGTTTTTGTGCAGCATATTTCAGTGTTAGTTTTTTCTTAACTATCCCTTAGTATTAGCTTGCTATGTCCTGCACTATGCTTCAATGAGTTGAGCCGGGAATATAGAAAATTGTTATCAGATACTTACGGTAATTTTCATTTCCTGGCTCATCCTCGTGTCAGCATTACATCCCACCCAAATGGCCTTCCACTAGCTTTATATAGAACATTTGGTGGGGGGTCATTGTGCTCTTTTATGTGCTTTGTTAGAGGTGGTCCTGGGAGGGGTCAAGGGGGTGGAGTTGACCTGCAATTTGCTGACATGAGGATGAGCCAGGAAATGAAAATTACTGTAAGTATCTGATAACAATTTTCCATAATATATGTATATATACAGTATATGAACTTTTTTTACCTTCCACAGAATTTGTAATCCAGATCTGCCAGCATCAATGTTCATATACATATGTCATACTGCCTAGCCAGCAATAAGTTACTATATATTTCAGTAAGTTAAGATAAATAATGAACAGTTACCCAGATAGCAAGGATAACTTGCTACAAACTTGTGGCGGGGTGAAATTGTAATTTTGTTAACTTGCTGCACATATTGTAGTTGTAGACTTGCAGAACACTCGCAGCACAAGTTCTAGTTGACACTTTTTGAACTTGTAGCAAATTTGCTTGGCAAGTCTACAGCAAGAGTCCTGCAGGTCTTAGCAAGAGCTCTGCAAGCTCGCTGGTCTGGAGACTTGCAATGCAGACTTGCTGTAATTGTGCAACAAAATTGTGAAGCTTGGCAAGTCTGTAATAGTTTAGCAAGTCATTTTCAAACTTGCAGCACAATGTCTTGCTGTCTGGGTAGAAGCAAGATATATTTGTAGTTATATTATAGAAAATATTGTGTGGTAGAAGTATTGTTTGAACCTGAATATGACTTGCAACCTGGGTGAATAAGAATTCAACATCTTTCAGCATTTTTTTCTACAGCTTGCAAACATAATCTGGCTTTTTACCAACAAACTAATTTTCCACTTCTACAGATTCTAAATACACAGAGACTGTCATTTATAACCCTCTGAAAAACATGCACATATTTTGATTAATATTGGACATATTTACATGCAGTGGATGCAAGCAATTGGACTTTGAACAATAAGCATGTTGTAGTCTAAGAAATAATAAGATATACAGAGTAATAAAGTACTAAAATAAATATAGTTACAGCTAAGTAGAGGCCAAAAGGAAATTCTGGGAAAAAAGCCAGTGATGATAAAGGTCTTATAAGTCATACTGATACACAGTTGAGTAACTACCATTTCAATCCAGCAGCCACTTAATATCAATTCACTGGAAATTGACTTGAATAATATAGAACACATAAATTCATTATCTAAAAGGAGTGATACTGCAATTGACCATTGAGTTTCCATGATATATATTATCTTTTTTTTATGCATGGGAATACCAATCGTTTGCAAGCATCTGCTCAATTAGCTGACACGACCCTCTGTCCAACATGTAATTCTATTTCCCCCCAAACTAAATCAGGCATTGAGCTGCAAATGCAGACAGCACTATATGAATTAAACATTTTGCATCCCATATTAAAAGGCCTACTCAGGTTACGTTGCTCTCATGTACAAAGAAGCCTCTGATCGGACAGAAATGCAAGAGAAATATTTTAACTTTAGCCTTTGGTGTGATGCTTCTTCTCTCCTATATCTCTAACTAATCAAACTACGCCTTTTATTTTCAAACTTTGTATCGGCCATATAGTTCATTTTAAGGGAAAATAAAGAAAGAACAAAACATAAAAATCATAAATTATGCCAAAATAAACCAGGTTTTTTTTTAGCTATAAATAATGTCTTTCCCAGCTATACGCTGTATGGCAAAGTGGACAGATATCTGCACTTTTCTTCATAGCTTTTCCAGAGATCAATATCCCTGTTTTATTTAGTATCTATCAAATCAGATCCATTTAACAGATGGTTTTCTTGGTTTCTTGGGTATACATAGTTACATAGTATTTGAGGTTGAAAAAAGACACAGGTCCATCAAGTTCAACCTTTGTGTGTGTGTGTTGTGCGTGCGTGTATATAAGAGTCCATGTGTGGTCTAGTATTTAAGTGTACCCATACCCCTGTATGTTACGGTCTCTTAGGATGGTATATATGACTTTTTTCATTGGAGACTTTAGGTACACTAAAGACATGGCACAGAATGCATTGCAAGTCTTAAGTGGTAAACGGGTAAAAAATACATATATGGAATCTAATAGAAGATTGTAGCCATTAAACAAAATTAAAGTATTCATCCCATTCTATTTGTTAACAAGTGCTAGCATTTCTCTGATTCTAGAGCACTGTTGAGTACTGTCCATGATACTTTTTTTTATTTGTACTAGCAGTCACATTTTCATAACAAGTTTATGGGGCCAACCCCCTTCTTTTAAGGTCTAAGCGTTAACTGATACAAAAAGGTTTAGTAAAACATTAAGCAGAAAAATGCAAGACAACAATCTTTGGGGAAAAAAAAGACAGAGACATGGTAATAAAAGCAAGAAAGTTGTCAGATAAGGAGTAAATAAATGGGCAATGGTAGGGATGCACAGATAATTTTCGAGTACCAGTGCAGATACTTGTCATTTTCATGAGAACTACCAGGGTTGCAGCGGTTGCAGCTGGGACCGGGCTCTGGCATTCCACCACTGTCCTGAAATCGTTAGTCTGTATTGTTTTAGAAAAACTGTCACTTGACAATAAACAAAAATGTATCAGTACCTGTACTTGTAAGTACTCGGCAAGTACCAGTACTCGTACTTGCAAAACTGGTATCTGTGCATCCCTTTATTTATATTTATAAAAACAAAATCGAACAATAAAACAGAGATATAGAAATCCCAGGAGCTCCGTGTGCTCCTTACAAATGACAGCGGCCTTCTAATTTTTGAATTTTTCTCTAGTCTAGTCTTTGAGCTCAAAAGTAACGGTACATGTACTCGTACTTGTACCGAGTACTGTACTTGGTATCTGTGCAACCCTAGGCAATGGAATGAGAAGGAGGAGGGAGAGTCACAGAGGTGAAAATCATAATAAAACAATTTGATAGTGATTTAGAAAACCAAGGTCGATATTCAGTCCCTTATCTGTTGTGCTAAGCAGAATTATCATTCATAGTTCAAAAGTTTTCCTTTCCTGAGTGTTTTTTAAATTTCCCTTAAGAACCAAAACATTCATGTCTTCCATAGAATGGTCAAGTTGTGAGAAGTGATATCCCATGGGTGTGCAGTAATCATCTTCCTTGTGTTCCCTTATGGTGTGTCTATATAAATTCATTCTTTTTTTGTGATTCCTGTTTCACCAATGTAACATACTTGGTTGCACTTACTACATTGAATGAGGTACACCACATTGCTTGAGGTGCAGCTGTATGATTTTGTAATATTAAAGGTTCCTTTTGTGTGTGTGACCCTTTTTAATGGATTGATGTGGCTGTACAGTTTGCAGCATTTGTTGCTGCTAAGTTTTGTTCCCTTGTTTGTGTCCCTGTAATCAGCATGAAGTTTCCTGCTGATTAATTTATGTCTGAGGTTGGGTGGTTGCCTGAAGGCCTGCATTGGGGTTGCTGGAAGATTTCTTTAGTGTTTCCTCCTGTTTTATGATGGGTTGCAGCTCTTTGATTATCCCTCTTCCCTTCATGTACCGGATTGTATGTGGTTGTATATGGATACAATCACCTTAAGTCTGATGGTAGAGGAAATAGCAGCTGCCTGAGGCCAGCTTTATACATTCTTGTGTTTGCTGATGATTAGGACATTCTAATACTTAATGTGTAGAACGTTTGTAAAATCAGATTATGTTTATTACCAGTTCTCACATTCCATTTGCGGCTCATAGCTTGCAAATGCTAACATGCTTTTCTTGATGAGAAAACAATGCAAATTAAGTACTGAATTATGAAATATTGTGTCTCTGAGTGTCAAAGACTGTTTCTGAGAAAGTAATGTGCATTGAAAAAGCTTTTTCTGACAGCTGTATTTAAAAAATCTAAAGCTCTTTATTTTTATGATCCTACATTTTACTTGTTTCATTAATTTATTTATTAGAAATATTTCCCTGTAAGTGTGCTATCTTTTTCCATCTAATGAAATATAGAATTTTTTTTATAACCTAGATTTTATCCTTTTAAATTATTGATGATAAAATGTTTACTTGCAGTGGGTATGACACAGTTAAGAAGTACATGATCTTATTCCCATCATTAGCAATTTAAATATTTCCCTGTGATGAGTTTACCTCAACAGATTGATAAATGATCCAAACTGTTGAGACTCCCTTTTATGCACATTTGCAGTTTTGTCATTGAAGAAATTTCTACATCATACATGAAATTATGCATTTAATCTTTTTAAAAGTTTGGCTACAGATCATCATGTATTTGTGTGCCACCACTGATGTCACTAACAATGTACATTAGTGAAACATGAACTTGTGTTACTGTGGACATGACTGTGGCCATGACTGGAGAGGGCAGGGGTTCCATGTTTACTACTACTACTACTACTACTACTACTACTACTACTACGACTACTACTACTACTACTACTACTGCTACTACTACCACTGTTTAAATTGGAAATATAGATTAAAAAAAGTAGATGAGTTATATTGTATTATATTGACAACAAGCACATATTTAAAAAAATTAAGAAACTTAATGAAAATAAAAATAAAACTTGAGTCACACTAAACAAATAGTATAGCGAGAGATACATAGTGATTTGTTTGTAGCTTAAATCAAACTACTACAGTTATTTGTGATTAATAGTTAAGACTACTGTTTGATTAAACAAATGGCTCCCTATGGTGGAAGCTACAGTAGAATGTAGTATTACATAATAGCAATAAATGGGATCACTGTGCACAGCAAAGAGATAATTTACACAATTGCTAACCAGGATAACATTTGTTGCTTAGCAATGTGGAGTTACATTTTAAAGTATAACTCCAGTCAAAATGTTTTATTTTATTTTTGGTGAAGCCTCTGTCTGCTTGTTATTGCTGTTTCTTTACCCATTAGGGAGACTTTCCTTCATGACCTATTTTTTGTTGTTACTGAGAAAAATATTAGTACCCCAAATTGTTTTAACCCTTTTAGTTTATCAATACTTTTCTACAACTAGCTTTTGGCAATCAAAAGCATCTATCAAACAGGATCAGATCTATTTTAGTAAAACCAAACACAATAAAAAAAACAACTGACTAAACTTAGACATTTTATCATATGTTCATGTGTATACTAGAAATGTTATATGAATTATTATTTGCTCCAGGTGCCAATATATAATATAATGTTCTCAAACGTTTTGCATATTTGAAGCAGTATGATAAGAAATAACATTAATATATGTGATAAATGCAGCCCAAAAAATTGGCACGTTATGCATCGCTTGATGTTGCACAATGACTAGTTGTATCGTTATGAATGTATAAAGGTTTCATGTGTATGGAAATTATTAGAAAAAAACTGTTAAGTGAGTAGGAGGGAGTTCCCTTCTCATTAGTGGGTTATTGAACATCTGGTGAAAAAAGCCCACTGCTACTGATATATGTGTGGGCACAAATAAATGTTAACAGTTTGATGCCAATCAGGATGCTATAAAAGCAGACCTCTTGCTACTTACTGCCAGCAGGGATCTGATGCTAAGAAAGCTAGTACATTGGAAATTGAGGATTAAATTGAGGCTTAGTTATTTCAGCAAGGTATGGAAATTAGAACATTCTGCATTTTCGTGTGTTTAGATGTTCATTTTAAAGTTGAAATTTACCATATATGTGAGTGAAAAAAACATGTTTCAGCATATCTTTGTCACTATTACCTTAGATTACCATGCTCGATGTTATGAGTCCTAGAGCAAAGCTAAAAAGGTCCACTTTTTAATGCATTGGGAGCCTTTACATCCAGCAATAATCCTTAATATATGCTTTATTCATGAAGTACTAAGATGTATCTGATCTGCCTCTAAAGAGTTAAAAGCTTGAAGGACTAATCATGAATAGCATTACACCTTAAAGTGACAATAAACTCAGTAGTTAAACATTAACTGCTTGAAGACCAGGTGTTTAGATCCCCTACCTGGCCAGGCCATTTTTCAGTGTTCAGCGCTGCGGTACTTTGACTGACAATCGCTGCCTCTTTTCAAATAGCGGGGATTTCTCGCTCGCGCGCGCCGGATGTAACAGGACGCGTATACACGCCCAGTTACATCCAAGAAGCTCCCGGCAGGCCGTGTATACACAGCGGCTGGCCGGGAGGTAGTTAAACATACATTCAAGTACAATAACTATTAAATAATGCAGCTTATTTGATGATCGCTCAGCTGTAGATCCACAAATCATCTCAGAATTTGTGCTGACACTGTCATTACTTCTAGAGGGTGACTACCTTTGTTCCCCATGGTCCCTGTGTGTATTGTAAAGTTGCCACCACTGCAAGCTTGCTCCTGTGATGGACTACAATCAGGGCCGGCCTTAGGCCTTTAGGCGCCCTGTGCGAGAAAGCTTTACAGCGCCCCTCAGTGACCACACGCCTCAGTGGCCACACCCTTTGGTGGCCACACCCCCAGTAACCACACCCATTTAT
>NW_017306551.1:96341-99646 GCF_000935625.1 Nanorana parkeri
TATCGGATGGCCAGCGGTGAGGGGGAGAGAAGCCGCCCACAGGACGAGCTGTGACGGCCGCACGGCGCCCTTGTTGCCATGGCGCCCTGTGCCGCCACACGGCTCGCACACCCCTAAGGCCGGCCCTGACTACAATCTTATAACAAATTAGTAAACTAGACATGAGATTGTATTCCGTCATGGGAGCGTGCTTAAAACAGTGGCAACTTTACAACACACAGGGAGAACAAACATAGCCAGGGAAGGGGACTTAATGTTTCTCTGCTACAGATTCACTTTTATTTTCAGGCCTTCTCTCCACCCACAACCTGTTACTGGACAGAGTTACTACTCAGAGTCTCACTGAGCACGCCTGATTGACTACTTCTGCTGATTCTTCCTCCCTTTCTCAGTTCTGCTGTGCAAACTGCACGTTTGACCGCAAGAGCCTAATAGCAAGTTACACTGAACATTTTTTTTTCTATACCATCTTCTGAATTTTCAATGAAACAACAACAACCCCCTCTGTGCAAAATACTTCATTTTTTAGGGCCAGCTTCCCCTTTCTCCTCTGCACATCACTGCAGGCAGAATTTAATCATATAAAAATAGTTACAACTTTGCATCTCATTTCCGTTGAAACTATGATTTTCATAGAGCAAATATATGATCTACAACACTGATAGAAAAATACCATGTAGTAGAACAACCCTGTGTAAAATGAACGCTCTTTCTTCATCTTTTCATAGAGAGAAGGCAAGACTCATGCCAACAACTATGTTGGTTATAGGTTATCAGCTTTGCCAGGAAGGATAATTTGCATATTGAGTTCCAGATTTTTTATATGAACAGCATAATTATGAAAATATATAATAATATTATTATTTTAGTTAGAACTTATTTCTCAATAAAGCCTGCACATATTATTCAAAGGTGTTTTTTTTAAATACAGGAACCACAATCTTGCATCACAGTGTGGAACAAAGCTGTAAAAAACCCCAGTGATTTTGCTTGATGGAAGCCCTGGTCATTTATGGTGCAACAGGGTATTTAGGCTATGACTACACTGGCAATTTTAATTTCTTGGTACTTAGAGATTTAACTATAAGATAATTAGTAGCTCAAACCTGCTACTAAAATTGCTAGTAATTTAGTTGCTATGTGTAGAAAATGATTCGATAAATAAATGGAATATATGGGAACACATGGTTCCCACATGGTTCACTATGGAGCAGGCTTTGCAAGTAGTATGTAGTAGTGAATAATCTCATATGATCTAATAATACTCTAATAATAATAATGTGATTGATTGCTATAAGATGCTATTGCATGCTACTGGAAGCTCATCCATTCCACTCCTTGCGACTTTACTCTGATACCACAGCTCTTGATAAGAGCCATTGGCCCTGGTTTAGTAAACTGCAAAAACCAAAATGTAAAAACAAAATCTTTGAATTTTGCACATTTCCAAAAAGTTTTTGCCTTCCATGTGTGTTCCAGTGCTGATATTGTTTGTGGACAAACATTTTCCCATGGCTACTAGGCTGTATGTACACACTTTCATATGTTGAAATACCAGAAAGCACATAGAGTCAAATGATAACAGGGAGAAGCATGTTCATGGAGGTTAATTGCTGGCCTTTGATATTGTTGTCTCAATTTACAGTTAAAGTAAAATTCACTCAAAAAATGCCAACAATACAAGCGTATAGGTACCACATCCCAAAATTGTAAACTACAAACAACATTTGACTATGCAGACTTTTAAGGTACCTGAGTGTCAAGAACTGGATCTGAACCCAGGGCCTCTGCTGTAACTGGCAGTGGTTCTACCTGCTGAGCCACCTTAGAACCTTGGATAACTCCTTGCTCGATCTCCTGTGTAATCCTCAGTTACACCTAGTTTCTTCTGAACTCCTTGCTCCTCCCTTGAACTTCCTATTTAAGCCATGCCTCTGCACTTCCTGTTTGCCAGATTATTGTGTTCCTTCCAATATCTTGCTTCCTTCTCCCTCTGTGATACAATCTGCTCATACTGCTACCCGTGTACCGACCTTTGGCTGCGGATTCACTGACTACTGTCATCGTCTTCTGCTTCATACCTGATACCTTTGGCTACTGACCTTGGCTTGTTCGCTTACTATGCTTCTGCCTGCTCCTATACTACTACCGTCTGCTTGTGTACCAAACCCGGCCTGTTATACCACACATTTGCCTGCTGTTTTAGCTACTGGACTCTGAGCCTGATCCCAGATTGTGACACTTAGAATAAACTTGTACAACAGTTAAAGACAACACAATAATCTTAATGTACTTATCGATAACAGCATATAACTCTAACTGTGCATGTTTGCTATATACATAAAGGTCCATATATACTGTAGCTCAACTTTTTTGTGTACTTTCTCTGTATTTTAACAAAATCCAGCAAACAGACAACTATATGACCTTTATCTCGCTTGTTCTTACATGTTTTTCAAAAACAAGAAAAAAATACTGTTGTCTTTCTTCTACGCGTTTCACAGTCACCCGTTTCTTCAGGCGGAAGCTACAGTATTCTACAATAAAGCATATATTAGTGCTTGACTTGTCCACATTCACATAAAATATAAAAAAAATCAATTACTACAATATATTTCTTATATAAGTGCATGTTTCAAGTGCCTACTATAATGAGACTTCACTGGCCCCTAAGGGTCTAGGGCACAGATGAGGAGGAACAACCAGAAGCCATCTATACATATAATAATTACAATCAAGGATATCATTATACATCTCTGTATCATCAAAGGCCTATTACATTAAAATCCAAATCCAAGCTTATATACAGGTGAAACTCGAATAATTAGAATATCGTGCAAAAGTAATTGCAGTAAGTGCTGCAAAAGGGGCCCAAACCAAGTACTGAGTACATATGCATGCTTGTACTTTTCAGAGGTCCGATATTGTTCTATGTACAATCCTTGTTTTATTGATTGCATGTAATAATCTGCTTTTTTGAGGTTGTGGATTTGACGTGCAAAAGTAATTGCAGTAAGTGCTGCAAAAGGGGCCCAAACCAAGTACTGAGTACATATGCATGCTTGTACTTTTCAGAGGTCCGATATTGTTCTATGTACAATCCTTGTTTTATTGATTGCATGTAATAATCTGCTTTTTTGAGGTTGTGGATTTGGGGTTCTTGGGGTTTTCATGAGCTGTAAGTCATAATCATCACAATTATGACAAATCACGGCTTCAATTATCTTGCTTTGCATGTAATGAGTCTATCTCATATATTAGTTTCACATTTTAAGTTGCATTAGTGAAATAAATGAACTTTGCAC
>NW_017306551.1:101276-120494 GCF_000935625.1 Nanorana parkeri
TTATATACAGGTGAAACTCGAATAATTAGAATATCGTGCAAAAGTAATTGCAGTAAGTGCTGCAAAAGGGGCCCAAACCAAGTACTGAGTACATATGCATGCTTGTACTTTTCAGAGGTCCGATATTGTTCTATGTACAATCCTTGTTTTATTGATTGCATGTAATAATCTGCTTTTTTGAGGTTGTGGATTTGGGGTTCTTGGGGTTTTCATGAGCTGTAAGCCATAATCATCACAATTATGACAAATCACGGCTTCAATTATCTTGCTTTGCATGTAATGAGTCTATCTCATATATTAGTTTCACATTTTAAGTTGCATTAGTGAAATAAATGAACTTTGCACAATATTCTAATTATTTGCGTTTCACCTGTATATAGTTATATACCAGTATCCGACTTGCCATCCAGCTTTATTACTCACTTATTTCCATTGAGTGTTTAATCATTTATGTAAATGTGGACATGTCAAGCACTAATATATGCCTTATTGTAAAATACTGTAGCGTTCACCTGAAGAAGCAGGTGACCGTGAAATGGGTAGAGGAAAGACAAGAGTATTTTATTCTTGTTTTGGAAAAATATGTGACAACAAACGAGATAAAGGTCATATATTTGTCTGTTCGCTGAAGATTGTTAAAGTACAGAGAAAGTACAGGTATTCCTCACTTAACGACCGAGTTCCGTTCCTACGACCAGGTCGTTAAACGGATTGGTCGTTAAGTGAGGAACACTATACAGTACTGTACTGCATTAGGACAGTACTGTATAGCGTTGCCGATGTACAGTACCGAACAGTGTACTGTACATCCGGCAATGGAAATACTTACCGAGACCTGCAGTGAAGATCGGGGGATGTCACTTCCGCCGGCGACCCGTCACACTGACGCGCGAGGTCGGAGGTCGATCGGCGGTCCGTCGTAAGTGCGAGTGGTCGCAAAACAGGTAAGTCGGTAAGTGAGGAACATCTGTACACAAAAAGTTGAGCTACATTACACTGTATGTGGACCGTTATGCACATAGCAAACATGCACAGTGGGAGTTATGTGCTTTTATCAATATGTAAATAAAGATTATTGTGTTGTTTTTAACTGTTGAAATGTGTATTCCAAGTTACCGTAAAAGTCTGCATTGTCAAATGTTCTTTGTAGTTTACACTTAAAGTAGTATTAGACTCTCAAACTGGTTTTCACTAATGAATCTGAATCAAACAAATATTCATTGCCCAGAAAAGTAAGTTTTTTTGCTCAAACACTTACAGTCATCATGTTTCAGAACAGCTGGTTCCATTTCTCTCAGCTCATCTTCCCTGTCCAGTACATGGAAACAACAGAGCAGTCTCCAGCAGGTGTGCACCTATTAGCTTTGAGAAGGGAGGAGAGAAGAAGGAGGAGTGGGGAGCAAGGGAGCGGCTTGCCTGTGCATTTGTGGAGACACACACAGCTTACTGGCACACACAAGGGAAGCTCCCTAGGACACTGCAAGGGAAATGAGTGACCCTAAAACAGGATATCGGGGCCAGTGTTCAGGAAGCTAAAACTTTTAAATACCAAAGAGCAGTATCTATTGAAAGTGATTTAAAAGATAACTATGACACAACCTTTCTTTTTGCCATAGTTATCTTTAGGGTCACAGGAGGACATATACTAATGTCTTCCTTTGACTCAAAACTCTATTCCCCGCTAAATGCTGACAGCGCAGAGCCAAGTCGCAGCTGGTCGGATCCCAATATAATTGTCGGGATCCACCACGCTACCTGATTGATGGCTGGCTCTGCCTCTCTGGAGGCAGAGCCAGCTGTGCACGTCCCTGTCCATCCCACCAGTCAGTGCTGGAGGAACGGAAAAGGGAGGGGGGAATCCCTGCAGGGAGATGATCGAGAACCGATGTGTGACAGATTCAGTGTCACACATTGACTCTAATTATGGGGATGAGTTTATTTCACTCTCCCCATAATTCTTCTTTAATCATTTTGCTGCCAAGGCCTTCTTTGCATTTTCAAACCACATTTTAGGCCTGAAAATTATGTAAAACACCAAAACATTATATATATATATATATATATATATATATACACTGAAAGCTAAAACCCTGTAGAATAAAATGTTGGCAGCTGCAAAATGATTACATTAATACGCACACACTCACAGGGGCAGGGAACTTTTAAATTATGTTTACAAATATTTTATCTAATTTGACAAGCCCCCTATGTGACAGCAATTTAGAGGTGACAGGTTCTCTATAAGGTGACATTAGGGGTCTATTAGACCCCTAGTGTCACCTTTCCACTCCAAAGAAGATATTGGAGTGCAGATGGCACTCCAATAGCTTCTTACCTGACTTCTGCAGTCATACAATGACAGCTGAGGGACCGTAAGTGATGCAACCAGCCCCGTTATTTGGGGTGAAGATTTTTGAACGGATGTTAGTCGGTTTCTTTCCCCAATTTTTGCTGACACCGGTGAAGCCAGTCCCAAGGAAACAAAGAAGCAAGTTAGTGGTAGTTGGATGGGGGGGAGGGCGCAATACACTGGCCCCTGTAACCAAAGTTGCGTCAGCTCAGCCACCAGAATCACTTCCAGTGAAAACTGACAGTTAAATTTACACATGTAAACAGAGTCTCAGCGGCTATAGCCGCCAGGGGTCTGTGTAACGTGTCCAGCTGTCAGCGACGTATGACATACATTTGTGGCAACAAAAGGGTTAATTAGCATATGAAAAAGCTTAAAAAGCTTTTAACTTTATTATCACTGTAAGTACCCCTTCAACACCTGAAACTAATTGACAAAAAATGTGCATAGCACATGTGCACTTAACGCTAAACTGTTGTTTTTTGCGCTTTCTTTTTGTATGAGCAAAAACATTTCATTTCTGACATCATACTAAAAATTTTATTAATCTGGCTCACTTACACGAAAAAAAATAGTCTCCAAACAGGTCAAAATAAGATGTGCAAACTTATTTCAATCTTTACTGAATTGGGCTGATGGTCACGAGTCTTGTTGTATTACCACATGCTATCAGTTTTGTCCACATACTTTTTTTGTAACCCATTTATCTCCATAATTCATTATATTACTTGTTGTAAGTATTCATAATTACAGAAAGTAAAGTGGAAAGCACACCACTGGCTTATAAGTGGTCACAGCATGATCAATCTAAAAAGAAACCATGAAGCAGAAGGGTAGACAGATGTAAAATATCCCAGCTGTATTTTCATTAAAAATATTTACTGTATTTTTAAATGGTACCTCAATCTGTCTTTGTAATAGTCCCCTATAGTTCCCTGTACAGCAAGATTTAGACTGCAAAGGGAAGGGGCAGCATTATTATCCAGGCAGACTAGAAAGCCCACAGAGCTGGCTAACAGTTGATTCCTGCTCCTTTCCTATCCAATCACAGACTGGGATGGACCTTGATCAAGCTATATTGCTTTAGCTGAAGGAGAGAAAAATGTGGTCAGAAACTAGCTTTGGTATCTGACTGAGATACCTGAATTAAGAAACTGGCGGAACATATTTCTGGCAAGTTAAACAGCTTAAACTAATTTAATTCCTATGTAGGTGATAGCAACAGGTTTACTTTAATCCCAGCAATACTAGAGGCACATATTCACCTTCACTTACTCCCCCTACCTCCCACACAACACTATGTTCACCCAACAGGAACAAAGAAAAACACACAGTACTTCTAGGTATGAGGGAGCATGTGACCCACTGTGTCTTCCTCCCATGTTGTTGCGCTAGTGCTTGGAAACTGGCCACTTAGGCTCCTAGAGCTGCCACATGGGGATGGGAAGAGGGGAACTTTAAGTGAGCTGAAGCTGACCTTCCCCTCTTTTCTCCTGGCAGTCAACTGCGACTTCAGAGGATTGAGAGGAAGGTAACTATGTGCAACATTTCTGGCTGATAGTGAAGTGAACCTGCTGCTTTGTCCTGTATGGGCAAAGCACAGATTCAATAAAAGTGACAGCAATATGTCGTTGTCATTAAGTGTCACACTTAGTGACAGCGATATACTTTGAACATCACTGTCATGAGGGGTTAAATTTAAAAAAAATTAACCCCTTAGGGTGAAAAACAAATCTTCAGCTCAGCTGCAGATTTTCATTGTAAGGGGTTAAGTTTTATAATAATGACAGTATAAAAATATATTTAAATATATCATTTTTATTTGTTAAATGTATTTTTATATTTTTACACTTTTTATACACTTCTCACTATTTTTTAAACATTTTTTACATTTTTATTTTATTTATTTAATTATATTGAGCAGTCATTGTGAATTAATCTCACTATTACTGCTTGATAATTTAATTAATTATTTTTTGGTTATTGTTAGGCTGCTCCAAACTTAAACCACTAATAACCTTAGTGACATTGATCCTGCAGCATTTCAGGATCAGATGTTACTAAAGGCTTCTGATCATCCTCACAATGATCAGAAGCCTGCAACATTATTTCTGCTAAAACACTGCATAAGGGTGCTTTGTAACCAGCCTTATATAGTGTGGGGCTGGGACTTAGCTATGAGCCATGATTGGGCAACATCATCATTACTTTGCCCAATCATGGCTCTCACAGTGCACTGTGCTGTTATTGGGCAAAGTCTTGCACCTGACCTGTGGTCAGGTGCATTGCTTTAGCCAATCATGGCTCTCACAATGCACTGTGCAGTGCATTGTGGGGTGCACAGCGGGTGAACAGCCCACCGAATGCCCTGATAATTCTTGTGTTCGCCACACACAAGAACTAGCAATGTTTGAGTCGAACAGTTCTTTGACTCGAACATTGAGTACATCCCTATTTGACAGTTGCTGTTGTTTTGGTACAGAAGGGCTGACACCAGCTTAGTAAAAAAAAAAAACACATGTGCATTAGACAAAATGATGAGGCCAGTTCTACCAATATTTACAGGTATATCTATGCTTGGCTATCTATGGCTATGTCTCATATTGGCACCTAGCTAGCTTTAGACCAGATTGTCATCTTTCCTCTACGGAGAAGAGCCATTGACTAAAACACTTCTTTACCAATATGCTGTGCCTTTTTAGGTTTAGGATGTTGCTGTACACAGATGACAGTGCCATGTTAACAGAATCACATTTGATTGTGTAAAAAAAATGATTTACTTTTCATATAAAAGCTACATACCCACCATTAATTTTACTTACATATACAGTACACTTGATGACTATATTTTATATGTAATATTGCACATTAGGGTTACATGCAGTGACCTTTTAAATGGAAGTAGTACAATTGCACATCCTTGTGATTTTTCTGAAAGCACACAAACCCTGCTAACAATCTCAGAAAATATTTCTTAGGAAACTATATTACAATTACACTGGCCTTTACGTCTTCAAGTGGGAATGCTGGATTTTATGATAAATTTCATCATATAGTTTTTTTCTTTATTTGACAGCTGAGAATTGTGTTGATCCCCCTTTTGAGCAACCTCACGTAATTTATGTGCAATAAGTATGTGCTACAATGATTAATCTTGTTTTTCTCAGATTGCTATTCCAGATGGAGAAATCAAATGCTATTTATACTGACACAATGGGTTTATCCTTACATTCTCATATGGAGCCAGTACAAGAAAAGAAATACTTGACCCAAGGGCACCAGTGCTTTTCAAAGTCTCCAAAACATAGAAGATTTAGAAACCTAATCTACACTTAAGAGAGAAAATACAGGTTGTTAAGGGAAAAGACATTTGCTACTGATATCTGCTGCAGCAGTAAATCAGGAGCCATGCTTTCAATTCAATCAGCCTTATCAAGCTATTTGCTAAGTACTGTACCTGGAAATGTTTTTCCACAATTGTACATAGCAGGCAGCAGGCTCTTTCTGTCATCAGTAAAATCATAAATTTTGCAAAGGACAGAATTTTCAAAGTGTGACGTTACTGGTAGAGTCACAAGTATCATCAGAGGAAGAAATAGAGACATTGGACAACATAAACTCACAAATTATGTAAATTCATAGACTGCAACACTTGGAAATTTAGGACAGATAGATAGATAGATAGATAGATAGATAGATAGATAGATAGATAGATAGATAGATAGATAGATAGATAGATAGATAGACTATATTGCCAAAAGTATTGGGACACCCATCCAAATCATTGGATTCAGGTGTTCTGTGAAATTTTCTTGCTACTAAATGTTCCATGCTCAACTGTTAGTGGTATTATAACAAAGTGGAAGCAACTGGGAACAGAAGCAACTCAGCCACAAAGTTGTAGGCCACGTAAAATGACAGTGTCATGCAGAGTCAATAGCTACAGACCACCAAACTTCACGTGGCCTTCAGATTGGCACAACAACAGTGTGTAGAGAGCTTCATGGAATGGGTTCCATGGCCAGGAAGCTGCATCCAAGTGCATCACCAAGTGCAATGCAAAGCGTCGGATGCAGTGTATAGCACACCGCCACTGGACTCTGAATCACGCTTCTCTGTCTGGCAATCCGATAGGCATGTCTGGGTTTGGCGGTTGCCAGGAGAACGCTACTTGCCTGACTGCATTGTGCCAAGTGTAAAGTTTGGTGGAGGGGGGATTATGGTGTGGGGTTGTTTTTCAGGGGTTGGGCTTGGCCCCTTAGTTCCAGTGAAGGGAACTCTTAAGGCATCAGCATACCAAGACATTTTTGACAATTTCATGCTACCAACTTTGTGGGTACAGTTTGGGGATGGCCCCTTCCTATTCCAACATGACTGCGCACCAGTGCAAAGGTCCATAAAGACATGGATGAGCGAGTTTGGGCAGGAGGAACTTGACTGACCTGCACAGAGTCCTGACCTCAACCCGATAGAACCCCTTTAGGATGAATTAGAGCGGAGACTGCGAGCCAGGCCTTCTCGTCCAACATCAGTACCTGACCTCACAACATTCCCTGACCTCAAACATTCCCATAGACACACTCCTAAACCTTGTGGACTCCTTCCCAGAAGAGTAGAAGCTGTTATAGCTGCAAAGGGTGGGCTAGCTCAATATTGAACCCTACAGACTAAGACTGGGATGCCATTAAAGTTCATGTGCATGTAAAGGCAGGTGTCCCAATACTTTTTGCAATATAGTTTAGATAGATGATAGCAAACAGAAAGCCCACATTAAAAAGGAGTTCCGCTTTAAAGGAGATGGTCAATGATCAAGAAACTGGAATGAAATTCCAGGTCCAAATATCCATATCTATTTGCAAACATTCAGCTGATGATCACAAAGCACATTCCCCATCTCTGTAGTACCCGGGACTGAGATCCAACAAACACTACATTATGCTGGGTTTATTTATTACAATATGGAGGCTGTCGCCACAGCAAGTTCATATACACAAATTAACATGCTGCTGCTTAGAACAGAGGTCCCAGTGATAAATACCCATATACACTGTATATTTTTGCTCCAACTTTGTAGTACAGGGACCTATTTGACATGCTGCTTTCCTTGCCAAATGCACATCTTTTCCTTAGTGAACAATCAAGATGGGTATTCCTTAGGGTGCATTATTTGAACAGACATAACAAAGCAGCATTATTATTACTTAGCAGCCCACTAAAGGGCCATACATCTTCCCCATTGATTTTAATACATTCAAAAATTAAAATTTGTAAAATTTTGGCATATTTGCTCATCTCTACTGGAGTGTTTTTATTTTCTTACTGTGGATTGTACTGATGTAACTATTCTTTAGCCAGTTTTTGTATGGTTGTTGATGTCTAGCTTACATTCCTAGTTTCCTAGCTTTTATTCCTAGTATACATTGGTGTGTGTTTATTTGCAATGTTGCCCTTTCATAAAGGGGGCAATTCCTATAAGCCATCCTGCCCATAGACCCCCACAACCACCGGGCCGGGGATGTGGAGAAGGGGCCCTTGTTCTCATCGACAATGCCGAGAACATGTTGCCTAGTATGATGCATGAAGGGGGGCACATGCTTGTCCCCGCTTTCCTGCCCTGACAGGCTGCGGAAAATTTTTTGGATGCATCCAAATTATATCGGAAAATTGGGATATGTCCGGATTCGTTATATTTTCATTCGGAAATTCGGATACACCTGAATGTTCAAATTTCCAAAAATCCGCTGAATTTCAATTTTGAACTAAATGTACCGCACAAGTCTAATGCACAGTAATGCATATAACAAATACATGCAACACATATTGTGAAGGGGTTGCCACTATCAGAACATTCAAAGGGATTTACCTTTTAATAGTTAACAATCAAATATATGAAAGATAAACTAATAGTTAGTATGGGTAATTGTATTTTAACATATTATATAAGGTTTATCATATATAAAACACATGTTTGTAGAATACTATCATTATGCAATTTACAAATTATTCAGTGCACTGCAACAAACTCCTTTTTTTTCTAATTCCCAAAACGAAATTTACAGAATAAAATTATCCTACTCCTCCACTCTTCAGGAATTGGCTGATACTATCCATCAGGTAATCCAATCATCTTTACAACAGTTGAATGGTTCTAACCTAAGCTATTTACTGACAGCAGGTCTACAGCAGAATACAATATTAGTACACCTGTGTCTGAACGGAAAAAAATATTTTCCACTGAAACCTGTTCAGTTTATTTTCTAATTTGAGAACACCTCTACTTTAAAAAAATGCATGAACTAAAAATATGTTAGCATAATGGAGAGTTAAAGAATGTCTCTGTATGGGTTTATAGGTTGTGCAATAAAATGTTTACATAGTTGACCTTGATATGTATCATCTGAACAAAGTATAAAATTATTCTGATTATTTCAGGGTAAGCTTAAGTGTTCATTTAGTGAAAGTTAAAACTAAAAGGAAGCTAAGTGATGCTGACACATCCGTAGAACTTAAACCTTTTCAGTTCTCGTCTGTAGTCAAAATTCATTTGCAAGGTGGTTTGTGTACCGAATGCTTTAGAAGGCATGATGATATGTAAGAAACCAGTAAAAAAACAAGAGGTGGCAGTATCCACTAATATCTTCAGTTTGAAATGTATTGGAATCAACAGTTGGAAATACAACAGTTCGGATTATATGCATAGTGGTAGCTCATGCCTGAACAGCAACTTTTTCAAATTATTATATGTAATAAAATATACATGATTTCAAAGAATTGTGCAGATTTGTTGACGGAGAAAAAGCCTGATCCATATATCCTTAATCTGAAAACTGTTATACTCCAATAAATCATATTTTAAACAACCCTTCTTGACAATGCATTTTTTGGTTTTTGTATTTGGATGAAATTTCATTAGACTCCAGGTTATAATGTACTAATAGGTTCTAACACCTGTCCTCCTGTTTGTTTCTACTGAATCATGCCCAGTTTAATTTCGTCCTTTTCTATTAATTGTTCCTCTTATAAAGAGCATAAACAGGAATTCTAGCTATTTGGAACACATCATATTTTTTAGTATAGCTTGTAGAGGAATACAGTTTGTGTATAAGATTATTTGTATAGCAGTCTAATTGTGTATTATAGTCAAATAAATTACATTAATTACTATTGTGTCATGGTTTGCCACATATTGCCAGAAAAATTTGTGGTTGCTAAGTAATGTTTTCTATTCATTATACTTACAATCCCTTAGGCCCCCACCACCTCTGTTTGGTCCAATGCGGTGCAATAAAAAACAGCCTGGGATGTGTGTTTTGTGAAAGTCCAGGAGGAGAGGGGGGTGACAATGTGACCATAGCACTAAGGTTTTTCTGTGCAGGCATGTAATAAAGTGAGTGCGATAATTCCATCCACATGCAAACCGAAAGATTAGTGGGATTTAAAAGATAGCGTTCACCACATGACATAGTTTTTGAGTAAACAGAGGATTTAACTGCTATAACACAAGTATGTGAAAGTTCTCATTTATCCAGGTCATGGTATATCTGTAAAAAATAAGTCAAGGCAACTGGACTTGCTGTATTTTTCTTGAAGACGTTTTACTGGTCATCCAACCAGCTTTCTCTATTCAGAATGACAGAATGGAAACCTACATATCTGAGTACTACATCTAAAGGAAAAAGGTCACTCCTTTGAAGACAGTCAAGTACGCATTCTAGACAGGGAGCAGGACTGGCTCAATATACAATGCTGTTTTAAGACCTCCCTCTGGACAGGTTATTAACACCTTCTGACTCTGATTATGCAAATGCAATCAACACCTGGTTGCAACTAACAGATTATGAGGATTGGAGCATCATTCACCATATTTATTCCCAGATAATATTTGTACAAGTAATTCTGTATTGAGAAAGCTGGTTGAATGACCAGTGAAATGTTTTCAAGAAAAATACAGCAGGTCCAGTTGCCTTGACTTATTTTTTACGGATATAACACAAGTATGTTGAACTTTAAGGCAGTCCATTTATATAGACTGAGCTTCCAACACACAGCAATGGAAGGAAAAATGGACCTTCATGTGCACTGCACCATGCCTACTGTACCTGTGCATTAAAGTGCCACATGTTGCAGTAATGTAGTAAAATGTGTAGGTGCCGAGTCAGTCTAATGTTGTCAAAATGTATTTTAGAGATCCTTCATATCTTTTTCAACCATAAAAAATTGTTCAGATGTAATTAAATAAGAGAATTAAAATACATAAATGTAAAGACACTTATTATTTTACATTAGCTACATGCCAGGATGCATATTTTTTTCAGAAAAATGTCTCCATTATCATCATCATTCTCACTAAGTAGTAAAATAGAGAGATACCCTATCACATGTCAACTTCAGCATACCAAGGACACATGCTTGTGACATAAAATATACACATAGCATGTCATCATGAATAAATGGAGTCAGAGCAAGTACAATGATCTCTAGCACTCAAGCACTGTCTCCTACCTCAATCTCAATACAAATTAGTAAATTTAAAGTGGGACTGTAGTCCATCACGAGAGTGAGCTTGGAGCCGTGGCTACTTTACAACACTCACAGGGACCATGGGGAATAAAAGTAGCCACCCCCCAGAAATAAGGGCAGTGTCAGCAAGAATTCAGAGATGATTTCAGGATCTACAGCTGAGTAATTCACAAAAAGCTACAGTTTTGTTAATAGTTAAGGTACATGCATGCATTTTTAAGTTTAACTCCTGAGTTTAGTGTCAAATTAAGTGTGGAAGGAATGTGCCTGCATATCCACATAGACGCATATGAATGATAATTATAAAAAGGAAGAAAAAGGGCCGGAAGGAGTCAATAAGAACAGCAGAGTGGCTTAGTTGTTAGCACTTCTGACTTGCAGCACTAGGGGTCCCTGATTTGACTCCCAATTAGGGCACTATTTGCACTGAGTTTGCTTGTTCTCCCTAAGCTTCCATGGGTTTCCTCCCTAACTCCAAAAACATGCTGGAAGGTTAACTAGCTCCTGTGTAAAATCGGTCCTAGTGTGTGTGAATTTGAGATAGGGACCTTAGACTGTAAGCTCCTTGAGGGCAGGGGATAATGTGAATGCACAGTATGTAAAATGCTGCATAAATGGTCAGCACTTTAGAAATGCCAGTATTGAAACTAAACTATTTCTAATAATGGATTATATACATAAATAATATTTATTTATTTTTAAATGCAGGTTTGTTAGAACTGGCATTATGTACAAATCAAAAGACATGCCTCTGATTTTCACATAAGCCCTAACCAAAAAACATTGAAACAATATTTTTACAATACTTAATTCAGCAATACATATGCAAGTGGGATTCACTTTGGTAAGTGGTTAAAGCAAGGACAGGAAGTGGGGGCGTGGCCTAGCTATGGCGGTGTGAGAATGTAGCTCATTTGAGCTCTGCTGCCAACCGAGCATCTTTCAGTTGATCACCCCTAACTGAGTATCCAAATCAATGGCTACGAAGGGCAAACCACACGGAGCCACCAGCGGACAGAAAACCGGGAACCTACATCAGTTTTTCACATCCCCGGCTATCTCCACCCGCTCATCTACGGCAAGCCGCATGGCGCTGCTCGAGTGACCGTCGGTGTCACTTAGAAACCTGCTGGGACCCTCCCAGCCTCTTCCCACAGCTGAGCGCAACATCCCCCTGGAGGATTTCCCCGGCCCCAGCATGGACCTCACTGCACACCCGCAGCTAGATGCTACCCGAGCCCCGCAGGCCTCTACTCCGCATCACCTGTCAGCTGGAGAGATATCCTCTATCTTGCTCTCCCTACCGACCAAACAGGACATGGCTGACATGGTCTCCCGGATGGAGGAAGCACTCAAACGGGATATAGTCGAGATGTCAACCGCCGTGAGCCACTTAGAGGACCATGTGATCTCGCTTCGCTCAGACCATGATACCATCGTCCAACGGTTGGTTACACTAGAATCTAAGGTCGCGCTTCAGGAGTCACGACCCACCTCCCCACGATGATCTCGAAAACCGCTCCCGCTGCAACAATGTGAAGCTGCGAGGTATGCCGGAATCGATATTGCCTACTGAACTTCGCGCCACGGTCTCCCATATCCTTAATGAGCTATTAGATAAGCCCCCAACAGCCCCACTAGAGCTGGACCGTGTACACCGGGTTGGAGGCCCGGGACCTGATGGAGATGTCCGACCCAGAGACGTCCTCTGCCACATCCATTAGTCCACGGTGAAGGAGGCCGTCCTTCGCCAGGCCTGGCGGAAAGGTTCGATCAACTGTGAGGACTCAGAGGTCACCCTACTACCAGACTTATCCAGACGTACCTTGCAGATGCGCCAGACATTGCAGCCACTTCTCACTGTAATCAGACAAGCGGGAGCGCTCTATACATGGGGCTAGACATTCTGCCTTAATGTACGTATAAATGGAGAGATATTTACCCTACGACACCCGGATCAACTGACGTCTCTCTTCTCGTTCTTGGAGACTGCCCCAGTGGAGATCCAGGACTGGCTTCACACTGACCTTCCAGACGCTCAGCGTACCATATACCCAGCACATCCATCGGCGAGCAGCTTTCAACAACCGCATGCGATCTGCACCTCCAGCTCCCCTGACCCTAGACCGAGACCTCCATGACCCTGCGAGTGACCCAAAGCCCCTGGAGAAGTGAAAAACTCACTCGGAAACACAGCTCCCGGCTATAATCTACTGAGATAACCGCAACATTTGATGACACCCCCCATTGCACCATGTTCTTAGTCACTGCATGATTATCGCCCCCACCCTCTTACCCAGACCCACCGAGCTGACCCCGGTGATGCTATCCTGTGGATAACAGCTTCAATGGGTGACATATAGCACTATAAACATTGTGGGACACAATGTTTATTTATTATTATCTATTCGGTTTCTTCTGGAGGGGTCTGGGGACACCGATCCCCCCCATACTTGGGTGTGAGGCCATCGGGGGACACATGGGCAATGACTTGGCCGTGACACACAGGGAACATGGATTGGTAGATTGATGTTTGACCCTCTGCCTGATTTTTTTTGTATATACTTAGCCTGGTTCTCACCTATTGCTGCCAATAACCCTACCCGTCCCCTCCCCCACCAAAAAACCACCTGTCCCCCTCCTCCCCTGGCTGCTGATCTCTCGTAGGGGGGCTTGGTATGGGCCGCGACTTCACAGGCCAGGCATTGCACATGGCTACTTGGTGACCGGCTATACTCCATGCTCCATTATGAGTGTGTCCATAACCCCTTCACTTCCCGCGATAGCGGTGGCTGGGCTAAGCACACTAACTAGTAGATAAACTGTTATCTAATTGACCTAAGAGCTCTCTCATATCTTTTGTTTCAGTTAGGGTTTGTATTTGTTATGAAGTTATAAGATACTTATGTTGGTAGCATATCGATGCTATGATTCATAGTATGTATTAAGTATTTCTTTTTTAATATACACTGCTGTAGCTTACCTGTGACCCCCAATAGGCTAGGGTTCACCGCCACCTCCACGTACGTTTGGAGACCACGGTGACCCAATTGGCTGGTAGTCCAGCCGTGTATAGGTGAATACCCTTTTTTCTTCTTTGTTTTTTTCCCCTCTTTTTTCCACTTTTGTAGTCTACACGATTAGATTATATCCCACTTCCCTCCCTAACTTAGCTTATCTCTACCCTTCTGTCTTACCTTAATCTTACCTGCACTGTGTTATTCAATAGTTGACACTACCTCACGCGTTTGTCACATCATATCTACCCTGTCCTCCCTTCTGCCCCCTTCCTTCACTTTATTTCTTTTTCTGTTGCCCTCCTCCAGGAGACCCACTTTAAGATCGACCACGTCCCCGGCGTGGAGATGGGCAGGTTCCCGGTCATATACCATAGTGGTTCACCAGACAAGAGATCCAGAGGAGTAAGTATTTTACTCTCGCACTGTACCATGGTTGTTACTGGACCAGTTTTCTGGAGAGGAAGGTCGGGTCCTTTTTATTAAGGGTACTGTTGGCTCTCAAATAATAACACTGGCCAATATTTATGCCCCTAACCATCATCAGATTCCATTCATTGAGCGCGTACTGAACCACCTGTCGGAGTTCCGGGAGGGGATAGTGATGCTGGGAGGAGATTTTAATCTCGTCCTGGACCCTAATCTAGACTCCTCACGTACCTCCACCCACCTCTCTTTAGCAGCTCTTAAACGTCTCAAGAATTTCCTCTTTTCTCACCAATTGATAGATGTGTAGCGCCTACAACATCCCTCAACCCGTGACTACAAATTCTTCTCGCCCTTGCATTAAAGTTATACCCGCATATATTATTTCTTCATGCACCATAGCCAATTGGCCAGGATCCGTGACGCAGAGGTGGGCAATATCACCCTATCAGATCATGCACCCGTCCTACTGACCTTAGCTCTGGACGATCTAGCGCCCGGTCCCTGGCAGTGGAGGTTGAATGATACCCTGCTCCAGGAGCCTGAATTTGCTGACTCCTTGGAGCAGAGCCTCTCCCTGTTCTTTTCTGAGAACTCCACACCAGATATCTCCCCATACATGGTATGGGAGTCACACAAGACGACTGGCAGGGGCCTGCTGATTGCGAGGGGCTCCCAGCTTAAAAAACAGCGCTTAAAAGATATTGCCTCCCTTTTAACAAGGATCCACTCTCTGGAAACTCGTCACAAACTTACAGCGGACGCGATCATTAGCGCACAGCTTTGCTCAGTGAGGGAACAACTTCGTTCCTTGTGTACTTTCAAAGCGAAAGCATCTCTGCTCAAATGTCTCCATACCTTTTATGAGTACGGCAACCAGTGTGGAAAATATCTTGCGAGAGCGGTTTGCAAACAGCAGGCCCAGACATTTGTCCCCTTTATCACTTCTCCCGCAGGTTTTAAACGCTCACTCCCATTGGAGATAGTAGAAACTTTTGCGGAGGATTATTACGGAAGTCTGTATAATCTTATGCACCCCCACCTCCCCATGTGGAGACCCCTCGCGTCTGACCCGCATGAAGCAATATATCCAGCGATCGGAAATTCCCTCCCTCCTACCAGCTCATTACTGGAAGCCCCAATATCTGTACTAGAATTAGAACAAGCCATTAAGCTTACTCAAACTAGTAAAGCCCCGGGCCCGGGTGGCTTCTCCTTACTGTATTACAAACGCTTCCTCCCGATTCTCTCCGCACCTTTTTTGGGAGCACTTAACTAACTACAAATGTACTCTCTCATGGCACACATTACGGTCATCCCCAAAGAAGGTAGGGACCCCACCCTTTGTCCTAGCTATAGGCCGATATCCCTACTCAATACTGATATCAAACTCTTTGCTAAAATCCTATACCTCCGTCTGGTTCCCCATATAGGAGAGCTTATACACCTAGACCAAACGGGCTTTATACCTACCAGGGAAGCGAGGGATAATACCACGCGAGCGCTGGGGGTGCTCCACTTGGCCCGGTCGGGCGCCAAACCGTGCGTGTTTTTATCCACAGACGCAGAGAAGGCGTTCGACCGGGTAGACTGGGAGTTCCTCCGGCTCACCCTTGAGGCGATCGGAGTGGGACCCTGTATGCACTTTTGGATTAGCTCCCTTTACTCCCATCCGGCTGCCCAAGTACGGGTCAACGGCGCTCTTTCCCCTTCATTCCCCATATGTAACGGCACACGCCAGGGTTGCCCCCTTTCCCCAGTCCTTTTTGTATTGTCCCTGGAGCCTTTCCTACGTACTGTCCGAGCTAACCCAGATATCCGAGGTGTGATGGAGGGGACTAACCATCACAAAATCGCAGCCTTCGCAGATGACCTCCTTTTTTCTTGTCCTCCCCAGATATCTCTATTCCTGCCCTTCTCCAGGAGTTTGGTATTTATGGAGACCTCTCAAATTTTAGAATAAACTCCCATAAATCTGAGGCACTCCATGTATCCCTTGTGGGACCATGCCTCCAGAGAGTTCTCCACAACTTTCCCTTTAAATGGGCACCGACCGCTTAAATATCTGGGTATACTTCTACCCAAAGATATATCCCAAACATTCACGTTGAACTTCCCTCCGCTTCTGCAGCGCATAACTGCAGACCTTGAGGCGTGGACCAAAAATACCTTCTCGTGGATGGGAAGATATAACAGACTAAAGCAGTCTATCCTCCCTAGACTACTCTACCCCCTTCAAGCCCTCCCGATTCTCATCCCCACACCTTTTTTCGGTAAAATTCAAAAGCTTTTCATGGGGTTTGTCTGGTCACAGAGACCAGCCAGGCTCAGCTACGATATCCTGCGTAAACCCAAACAACAGGGCGGGATGTTACTGCCAGATGTACGACAGTACTATGTGGTGGCCCACCTGACACGTATAGTAGACTGGTGCCACAACTCCCAAACCAAACTCTGGGTGGACCTGGAACAATCATTTGCAGATGTCCCTTTAGCCAATCTCCCTTGGTGTATCACTTCCTTACCTCCACAATTACAATCCCACAACACCATTGGCCCCATGGTCAAGATTGCACGGTCCATTTTTAAGGGAGGTAGGATCTCTCCCTTTCCCTCACCTCTCACTTCCATTTTAGACAATCCGGCATTCCCACCGGGTATAGGTGCCCGACTTGGTAAAGATAAGGCCAAACACTTCCTGACTGACACGACTAGACCCTCAACCAACACTCTCTGCACTAACCTGGATTATGGCCCTCTTGATTTTTGGTCAGCAGTGTGATTGTCCCATTTCCTGCACGCGAACCCCACAACGCAACACCCCTTTAGATCCCTTACACCATTTGAGCAACTTTGCTTACAAGATAAGCCTTCCCGACACACTCTTTCCCTCTGCTACAGATTGTTGATCCAACCACCGGACCCAGACCACTTGTGGTTTATATCACGATGGGAGGGAGAACTACAGACCAGCTGTACCTCGGAAGCTATGGAGAAGTTACTCACACTCTCGTACCGTTCTTCGATTAGTAATAGATACCAAGAGTCGGGCTATAAGATCGTGACTAGATGGTACCGTACTCCACAATCCCTTCACACACTATTCCCTGAGTCACCTGACCTATGTTGGTGCTGCCAACAATCCAGGGCAGGAATGCTACACGTCTTCTGGTCCTGCCCGGCCCTCCGATGGTTTTGGGAACAAGTGCGCGCTCTCGCTCAGAAATGTACGGACGTCCAGGTGCCTGAAGATCCGACCTTCTTTCTCCTCCACCATAACACCATCCCGCTGTGCTCCTATACCTACTCCTTGATCAGACACGTGGTAAATGCCGCCCGGGCATGTATTCCAGCACTCTGTAAGAAACCCGAAGCCCCCCTCATAAGCCAAGTCCTAGACCGTATCCATGATATATACATTATGGAAGATCTCACAAGCTCCATTAAACATACCTCTGACTCAGTCGCTCGAACCTGGTTCCCCAGGGTTGGAATACTTTCGGTCCCCTGACTACCTTACCCTCAGATAGGAGAACGCTGACCTGCTCCTGATGGGGAAACCTTATCCCATCTCCTCCCTGCCTTTCCTGTTTCCACACCCTTTTTAGGTATATGCCCTACTACCATATCTCTCTTTTTAGTGACCTAGTAACTACTGGCCCATTTATGCCGTATCCTTTTTTTCTCTTTCCTTTTCCATCACTTAACCCCTTACCCACACAACCTACTCACATTCACTTGCCTAACACTGTGTTTTTTTTTTCTCTTGTTCTGGTTTGTTTTGTTGTGCACACTAAAGTTTAAAAAAAGACATCTCTTATGCATGCTATTGACAGGATGTCGTTTCACTTGACATGAGAACTATGCAGGCACCATTATGTGTAAAGTCAACCTCTGCTCACTGTTCTAAAAAAACCCTAACAATCTCTGGAGAAACCCCAGTGTTCCATGAAATCCTGTTTGTGAAAGGCTGCTTTAGAGCTACATAATAACTCCGAATTTTGCTCTTAGCTGCTGGAAACTGATATATAACCTTCAATGGCAGTATTGCTGAAACTTGCAATCACTAGAAAATACCAGTAGGTCTGTGGGAATTTTTTATTTCATCCATACTTTTAACATGTGATAGGCAGACATGATTTTAGAAATGCTGAATGGCAACTGACTGGCTGTATTAATTTTTATGTTTTGTTGTGCACTATATTATATTTAAATATTCATAGTATTTCTGTTTCAGAGCATAAATTTATCTGACATTGTATAGACAGAAACTTAAAGAGCTCAGTATAACTCATACTAAAATTCTAATTAGCATTTTCTGTCTCTTTTTCCCTTTACTGCTGCTTTCTGGTTAGCTTGCCTCATTTTTATGTGGAAATGTACCTTGGGATCAGATCTCTTGTCAAAGCTCATTGACCCTATCCTCTGGTATGGAGTGTATTATAACAAGAGAAGCCTAGTCTGAAGAATACTCATTTATCTACATTATGAATCTTAGCAATGAGAACATTTTATTCCTGGCATCCTCCAAACTGGCTAATTTACAGTCTTGTCATGTGCAGGTATATGTGTGTGCCTGTCTCCAAAATGTGTTGCCAGCCTACCATTTAAACCGCACTCCACTGCACAATGAAAATTGACAGGAATGTTAATTATTAACCACCAAGAAGCAGACTACAAAATTGTGATTCATGCATGGTTTAGAAAGCATACAATGCTCACTTTTATTTTCTCTATAATTAGAGAAAAGACGATTGTGTGTTGCTGTTCGTGTTGTATGATACATGTAATGTACGGTTGTCCTTTGCATAGGACTGCAATCACTTATACATCATTTATCATCACCACATGCCATGGATCTGAAATATAAAGCAGGGGAAATAAAAATGCTACTGTTTTTTTTTT
>NW_017306551.1:120511-122103 GCF_000935625.1 Nanorana parkeri
ATATACCTCCTTTGCCTATTTATGAAAAGCCAGATCTCCTTAGTATTTGACACGTTTTTTACCGTGCTATTATCACAGCAAAATCCATTTTCCTAAAGGACATTGACAATTTATAGCCAGAAGAAATTCCAATGGGATTCCCGTGGTCCTGATTCCTAGCTATCATTCTTAATCACTGACTCAGTAAAGAATGTAATTGAAGGGTTTCCTTTTGCATGAATAAAGTAGTTATGTGGATGTTAGAGTAGTGTAGTTGCATTTGCTCCTCCCATCTTCCAATACATGCACTTAATCCTAAAACACTGGAAGTAATGCAGTCATTTGCCCACTGGTAGCACCTGACTGGTGATCTCATATTACCATAATAGGTATGCCACACCTTGCTAGCCTGTGGATACCAGCCTGAATGTCTGGGTATGTCGGCTTGGTAGAAATGGTAGAACCTAATGTATATGACACCTGGAGATGATTATTATTTAACATCCCCCCTCATGTGCTCCTTTATACATCAAAATTATTTTCAGGAATAATTATGAAATTAAACAGAGATAATAGCTTGGATAATATGGCCCTCTAAACAGTGGTCACTTGGCAAAAATGGAAATCCTTAAAATACATGGAACACAAATAGGCAAATACAATTGTTTCTTTTTTGGATATTGTTTCTTTTTTGAGCTCCACCGACATGCAATCATGAATTCTATCAGCCAGTCCGTATGAGTGAAAGTTGTGAGTGAGACAACTTTGTCTATATTAAGGTTTTAAACTACAGAAAGGTGGAAGTTTAGTGTCATGTGGTTGTCACTCATGTACAATTAATTATATTGTTCAATAAAATGTTTTTTAATTAATTAAGTGGCTTCTCCGACCCTTTATAACTACTTTGGCATGATACCTCTTTTGAATCAGTACCGAGTCTTTTCCAGTAAACAAATACAATACACAGGCAACAAACAGTCAGTTACTACAAGCAGGCACTCATTACAATATGTGGGAAGCAAAAGGCCAGCTGGAACGGTATGAAGGAAACAAATGGATTATTGTGACAATACACAAGCAACTTCTCCAAGTCCAATTCACTCACCTCTAAGCAAATATTCATTGTCTCTCCATTCTTAAGCCAAAGTCTCTAACCCCCTCAGGAAAAATCTCCCCCCCCTCCGTCTGCACCTAGCAAAAATCTCAGAGCAGTGTCCATCACTGAGTGAGGGGAAGTCCTCACTCTGGGATGGGCTCCAGGCACATCACGTCACATGTGACACATCAAAGCCATGAGGAGCCTGGTGGGACTTCCATGCACTCTGTGCCACTCCAACTCGGAGAACTGCGTAGGGCAGAAGCACATTACCACTAAGCAAGTGCTCCAACACAAGCCATAGCTTTGTAGCGACCATTGCATAATAGTAATTTGCAGGGTAGGCAGCAGGGGCAGTCCCAGAGCAACCCCTGTCTAGTTGTACCTGGGGCAAGGTTTTAACATTGCAATAAAAACATACATTTATTAATAAATATAAAAATTAAATAAAAATAAAAATGACTTTTTTTGCAATTTATCCAAATCCATTCACAAATAAAGGTTCCTGAAAAAATAT
>NW_017306551.1:122289-122755 GCF_000935625.1 Nanorana parkeri
TAAAGGTTCCTGAAAAAATATATCTAGGACCCAGTGGATTCACTAGGTCAGCTGGCTACATTAATAGTGCACAGATTTAGGCTACAATTTTTTATGGTCCAGAACAATATTTTTATACTGTTGGCAGTGTACAGTGCTGTACCCTCTAAATGGCTATCTGTTAAAAGGCAGAACCACACAAAACCCTTTTTAACATAGCATGAAAGGTAGAGGGAGGGTTCAGACATAGAAAGAGAATACAGGGAAGCAGAAGAGTGGTGCAAAAGATTGGAGAGGGAGTGCAGAACAACAAAAAATAGAGAGAGATGGCAACAGGGAAAGGGGTGATGTAAATTTAAAGGCAATGATGTACATGTCTACAGGCTCAGTCATTGTTAAATATCAGTACAATCTCCACCAAGTAGACTTTTACAGTTTATGACTTGTTAAACCATGCCCTCTAAAACTTGATCCATACTTGGATTTC
>NW_017306551.1:122791-156562 GCF_000935625.1 Nanorana parkeri
TGCAACCTAATGGTAGGAATGAGCTGCGGGTTTGTGTTAAACACTAGTTCAACGAAAACCTATCCTGTTTGCAGTTCAGAAAACACGCCAATAAAATGTGCAGATCTGAACAGTTTGCTTGTCTGCCCAAACCTCTGGCAGATGCAGCTTTGCTTTAAATTGTAAGCAACCCAATGTGGATACCAGGTATTGTCATTGAGCAAATATGGTCATGGTCATATTTTGTTAATTAAGTCACCTAGGTTCCCTGGTGCTGTTGTTTGCATTCTACCAGAGCCAGGGTACTGCCATTTGTGACAGGAGTAGCAGTGGAGCAGTTTAGTCCTGTTATAGGGTTGTTGGTCATCTATCATCATGCCTGACTCTGGATCTACATCACTTGATGATGTGATTTTCCAAACAATGTGCACTGTCCCAGTAGATAAAGGATTTTGAAGGGAACCCCATACCATTTTTTACAAACAGAATGAAGACGGCAATAGTTTTCGTTTTCCAAATATCACTTGTGCATAAGTACATTATACTGGTGCACAACTTCACATATAGTTGTAAGGCATCTACCAAGCACATTTTAAAGAAATTGTGTATTTTAATGCTGCCTTTAAGCCAAAGTAAAAGACCCATTCACCTCTGAATAGTAATTTTTACAAAAACAGTTTGCATTGGTACATGTCCCCCATGGCAGTGCCAGGAGTATCAGAAAAAATAACAAGATTCAGTACCTATAGACTTTAATGGGGTTTGTGGTTTGAATATGGTTTGCTTGGTTCAGTGGATGTCCAGCAAACTAAACTTTGCTTGGTTATGATCATGGACTGGAGACACAGTACCTGACACTGCTAGAGATCACTGCTATGACAGCCCCTTTACAAATCATTGATTCCACATATGTGTTCCCCACAGCCTTCTTAAAAATCCATCTTCTATATCTATCTTGTTGTACATGAACAATCCCACACACCTGACTGTCTCCTTGTTCTGCTTCTCCCATCCTAAATTTGAGCTCTGCTGTAGAGGCTGATTTCTGTCTATTATATCTTCCTGGAGTAAAGCTTTAAAAAAATGTAGTTCAGCTAGGGATAAACAGCTTGAGCAATTCCTAGTAAACCTGTACTAGGTGAAAAAAGCATTAACGAAGAAAATTATTCCATAGAATGCACTCTTGCATTCAGGGGTCACATCATAACTTTAGAACTTTAGTTGAGCAGTTATCTTTTCAAAGCCCCTAGAAAAATGGAACATCTATTTGTGGGGAGATTAGGACGCACACACTATTTTGTTTTTTAAGTGACTTATTGCCAGACCCATGTATTGCCAGGTAGTGGTGGAGGAGGGGCAATCCAGCTTGCTCAAATGCCGACCCCCGTGAATTCTGGGGCTACTGCAGCACTTTAGAGGGAGAACGTAGCTCAGCTATTAATATGCTATAGCATTTATCTGTATTTTCTATGCAACCCCAGGCTAAGCTAATATTTTTTCAGCCACTACAGGTTTATCCATTTACTGCCAATCTCATTAATAACAATCAGATTATTGCTAACAAGTTGTTTAGGCACTTAGTAGCCAAGATAATATTTCCCATGCAGTCCTTAAAATGGAAAATATATAGGGATTAATTTACTAACAATAGTTCTAAAAAGGCAAAATATATAGTTGGATTCCATTACTAATGGTAATTCTAAAAAGGAAAAATATATATTGGGGGTTAAAGTACTAAGAGATAATTCTTAAAATGCAAATCATATATTGGGGTTAAATTTTAAAGGTTGTTAAAAAAATGCAAAAAAATAGTGAATTCAAATTACTAAAGCAGTAGAGGCTGTTCACCTAGCAAATTAAATGTTCAATGTTAATGAAAAGGGAAAGCTGTGTTTACTTTGAATACCCAATTATGTGCAAGAAAATAAAAACAATTCAAGATTTCTTCTAGCATATGATTGGTTATTCCAAGTGAACACAGCTTCACATAATTCACTAACATTCATTCACTAAACAGCCTCTATACCTTAGTAAATTAATTCCATTGCATTTGTAAGTTGATGCATAATGAGTGCTGACACGATTTATTATTTTATTGACAATTATTTCAACACATTTACCTCCTAGAAATCTTTGCTTTGTGTCTCCCTCCCTCAGCAGAGTGGATGCCTCTGTCTGGAGGTAAAGTATATATGTTTCTCCTTCTCCCTCTCTTTGTCCTTCTGAGAGTTCTGTTATGGAAAAAATAAAATATTGAAGAACACACATGCACACACAAAATAAAACCCTTCTATTGAACATGCTACAAATTAATTGGGTACCTAATTGTGTATTTAATTTACTACACACACAAATATTTTACAAAAAATTAAATATCACATTATATTTGTATGCAAACTGCTTTGTAATTTATTATTAACATTATATACTCATTGCAGTCCGCAGCCGCTGTGAATTTTGAAAAATGGCCAAAATACTTTGATGTCACGTTCTTGCAATATAGAAGGTATTCTACACACTGTTTATTTACAGACCTGCCCCAGAAGTCCTATTCCCTGCTTGTATCTGTGGCTCATTGTCTGCACAATTGTTGAAGCAACTCCAGCAGAGTTTAATTTTTGGTGAGATAATTTGAAAGACACCCCCATTGCTAAATGGACCAGCACTAATCAGTCACTAATAGTTGATAAAGACCCCACCTCATTTTTCAGGCAGTTGGTTACATTACAAGGTAAGGCAAACATTATTATTTTCATTATTTACAGAACAAAGAAAGGTAACAGTCAACTTTAACATTGTTTAAAGCCCTCCTTGCAAAGTATATTCCTCACCAGTAGAGGACTACTTTTCTAAACAAAACGGAAAAATCTCTAAGATTTACATTTTACCCTCCATTTACAGAGAAATGGAAAGCAAAAAAATAGAATGTAAATGACATTCCCATGGTTTAGTGGCATCACAAAATATTTTTTCTTATGGGGTGGCTACTGCATTGAGCATCTCTTATATCTCAACCTTATGTGACTTTCCAGTACTTTTTGGGCTGACACAGAAAAAAGAAAATAGTGGCACAATTAGTGCATTGAGTGAAACAGTAATCCTTTCAAAATCCCAAGGAACACACATTTATAATACTAGTATATCAGCATTTTAATTAAACAAACTTAAACCAAAACAGGTATGATTCCCATGACAGCAATAATACAAGTACTGACTACATATTTTACTACTTTAGATCTGCACTTAGTTTGTTTATACTTTGTTTTGTTTTCTTTGCTAAACCATCAAAATGAAAAAGCATGACTACTGTAAAATCTCCCTCCAGGGCATTCATTTTGCAGCAGTTAAGGTAATTGGGCTTTTACTATGTCTGTATGTGTTTATATTTGAACTATCTATGTGATCACAGTGTATATAAATCTAGTAGTATAATTAAATTATGTTATACCATATATAGCTAAACATTGGTTTGAATCAGTCTATGGACATAATACTTGTTGCATCTCTGTTATGATGTAACGCTGAAGGAAATCCTTCATAATACTCATTACATACATACAGTGAATATCATAGTTTTACATACTGTGCATCGTATATAACACAGAAACACAGTGTATGACATCTGAATCTTGTGCTGTCATTCTCTTAGCAAGTCTTTCCACCTTGTGTTCATGCCTTCCATCAAGTTGGGCAATGGTCATTGCTTACAATGAACCTGGGACGAACTATGCACATTACAGTATTTTTATATTGTGGACAATCATTACAAGCACTTTAAAAGTCATCTTTAATCTCTGTAGCTATAGGCATTGTGGAGAAATTAATCTTCAAAATATATAATAGAGGCACTGAAATCTCAGGTCATTTCACCTTTTTTTCAGTGGAAAGCAGAATCTTGGCAGCCTGTCAGCTCTGTTATGAAAATAAACCCCAGGTGGTGCAAGCTGCATTATAATGGCTGACATCTAAGTGAAGAGTCTTTGTGTTGATCTTTGAGGATACATTACTTCACAGTACAAGCAACTAGAGAAGTTAGTGGTGGCTTATTTTAAAGCTCTTTTACTACTTGTTATGAATATGTTAAATACTTTCATGTTTATCATCTAGGCATTTGCACATACACACACTCTTAGCAAAAGATATATGTTTTGTTCAGGCAGCCTGTGTTCCACACACTTTCATCACGCCACAAAGCCTAACAAATGACACATCTATTTCCTTTTGTGATTTCCTTTGCCATTTCTTCACCATGAGCCCGGTAATGGAAGAGTAATCAATATCATGCAATACGATTTAGAAAATGTTAGGCTGAACAAGGAAACAAAAAAGTGGACCTTCTGGCTAAACAGTTTGGCAGATGTGTGCAAATCAAAAGAAGGGTCTATCGGAGTTGGAAAGCCTTCTCCAGATAAACTAGCTTATATGTAGTTTACTGTGTATTTAGTCTTTTTCCTAGAGTTCCACTTTAATTAAGCAAAAAGCATAATACTGCTCTAAATAGAGTAGAGTAAACTGCTGGAAGCATAAATTGGGTTTGTTCCTGTGAATAAATGTACATGATTTCTCTTGGCTCTGTTTTATTAAATAATTAGAATATGTTTACTGTCGGCTTGCCAGTGCTTATATAACAAAGTACTAAATCAGATCATGCTGATCTTCTGAAATTCCAGTGCTGCCTATGTCTTTCTTTTAGGGGAAATGCCTTGGTATATTTTGTGTAGACCTCATTAGTCTGTCCTACCATGAAAGAAACACTGGACCACTGGATTGTGTTTGCCTACCAGGCCAGAGGTTCCCAGCCCTCCCCTGTTCCGTCAACAAATGTAAGTCACACACCGCTGGTCAGCATTTAACCAAGTATATTACCTAAAATGCATAGTCATCCCATGTTTCTGATCCTCCTTGAAAAACTAGAAAAAATGCTGAACATCATTGTGCAGTTTTTTGTTGTTGATTGTGACTGGAAATAAGAGAGGCGATTAATCCTCTTTGGTTATTGACCCCCACAGATAGCCAGAGCAACTGGGCTGATATAATTGCAGCTTTCCAAAAAAGTCCTCTCCTGGCAATACTACAGTATGAGCACTGTGGTACATTCACTAGTACACTTACGATTTGCTGCATAATATGTGTATTTTTATTAAGGTGCAGTGGGAAACACCTAAAAGCTTATTGAAGCTGCATTCACAGCTGTAGGAAATAGTGATTGTAAAATCCTTTATCATCTAACCAATAATTTTTGACAAACAAAGAACCATAAGTATCAAATGGTAAAAATGATTTGGATATTCATTCATGTAGCCACCATGTTTTATGGGTATCTTGGGGCTAAACTGTTGCTGATTTCCTGGATGAAAGTGGTGGTATTCATTAGTGAGGAGCCAGGCAATGTTCGATGTGCAGGAGGTTTGGCGAACCCATCTGGAAGTCCCATAACCCAAAACAACCCCAACTCTACTGAAGTCCATATGAGCCAAATTTTCTGCCCTTTTCAAGGTTAATTTGCAAGCTATTGCTAAAACAAATTGTATGCTTAGCTAAGCACTTCCATGGGTGGCATGCACCAATGAAAAAACAAAAACAAAAGTGGGAGTAGATTATTTTCATCTGAAAACACACAAATCCCTGAAATAACAAGCTTTGGCGATGCCAACTTTTTTTTTTAGCACCTAGACAAAAACGAGCCGTTAAAATGACATTAAAGTCACATCCCCCTCCCATGCTGCTTTAAGGACTTACCTTAAAGTGACATTAAACCCTCAGATTTTTTAACATAAAACAATACTGTAATGTGTGCCTTACTGTAATCCATGGTTGTTTTCCTTCTCTTTGCTGCTCTTCCTTTTAAATCTGTATCTGTTCTCATGCGGGGCAGAACGTCTGTTTTGCAGCAGACTGCCTTGTCTCTGAAATGGATAGATGGTGTCTGTGTGTACGTTTGCAACCTGAGCCAGCACTACAGGAAGAGGCACTCAGCTGCAAAGGGAAGTTCTCCCCAAGCATGAGAAGACATGAGGATTTAAAAGGAAGAGCAGCAAAGAGAAGTGAAACTACTATGGATTACAGTAAGGCACACATTACAGTATTGTTTTATGTTAAAAAATCTGAGGATTTAATGTCACTTTAAGTGATGCCTCTTGATCCGATCATCTTCTTCTTTCCAGTAGTTTTCAGCTGTCCCTCCAGCACTGCTGCTGGTCTCGTATCCAGCGCAGACTCCTCGTCTCCCATAGTGTCTGTCCAACTTCCACACTCACGGATGCATGCATTCACCTCTACTGTGTCTCTCCTCTTCTCCCCGCTGATGATCTGCACTGCACATGCACCCAAATTCATCCTCTGGCCCCTTGAGAAGCTGGATTTTACAGGCGGGAGCGAGCAGTGGAGACAAAGGGAAGTTTTTACCTATTTGGTAACTTTTTTATTTCTTAAAATGTTTTGCATATCTCTACTGCTTGCTAGCAGTAGATATATGTAAAAAAATGACTTTAATTCTACTTTATCCCTTGCAGTGCAGGGGTAGCCCCACTGCATGGGTTAATACAATTTTTTCTGGGAGTTCTCATTTAAAGTTTAACTCCATGCAGCTATTAAAATGAAATAAACAAATCAGTCATGTATTCTGTGTATAAAAATGTGTGTGTGTGTATGTATGTGTGTATGTATGTATGTATATTACAAAATGCTTATTCTCTAATATATATATATATAATGTATAAATGTAACTAGAGAATGAGCCTTTTGTAATTTCTTTGTACTTTGTTGGAAGAGGCAGCAATAGGAATCGATTAGGTGTGATGCATTAACATGTCCATAACAAGGAGCCTGATATCTATAGAGCGCTGACCTCATTATTCTTAGCTGTGTCTTCACTGTCCATTCACAGACTGATACCAAGAAGGTAACCTAGCTCTGTTGAATAACTGCAGGAAAAATTCCAGTCAACGTCCTTGGTCTGCTACTTGCCAGGACTATTTCAACCTCAGGACAGGGTGAACAGGGTCCAAAATGTTTGTCATGTAGAACAGCTCCTATGTACAATATGTACCTCAACTATGCATATAGCTGTTTGCCTGGAGTAAATTCACAAATTTGAATACAAACTATACACTACATTGAATAAAGGCACAATATTTCAGTACCTATTCAGACTATGTTTGTGTGTTAGTGTGTGCTAAGCCAGCCACTTAATTTTTAATGTTATGGCAACACACATCAGCACATTAAAATGGACATGGCCTATTTTTATCTTACAGTCAGGGTGTATTACCTGGTATTGCAATAGTGCATTGAGATGCCATTCAAAAAGAATGATGGTGCAACACATGGCATCACAGTTCATGCATTAATATGTGTTGTGGTAATGCATGATTAAATTAGCATTCTACTCCACATTACCACGGCACATATTGTACATGCTTTTTTCATTGTTGTATGTCCCCATTAGGAACTAAATCTATTTGTCCCTCTTAACTTCTTTGATGTACCTAAATCCTGTGTAACATTCCTTTAACTTTTTGCAAGAGCCCCTCTTCTAAGGTGTTTTATTTAAATATTAGTAGCTCATAAAATGAATTATATGATATAATAGGACAAGCAACATTCTAACAACTAGTAGTGCATTTAAGATAAAAGTGTTTTTGTATTATCCTGTACCTTTCTTATGTTGGCTGTTGTAAAAAAGTCTGTAAATATGTGATATTGTGTCCTTGATATACAGTATTAGTAATAGTATATGTGCAAAGTTGACTTACAGGGGGTTACATGGTTTTTGGTTCCTGTCCGCATGCTCTCATTTCAGAAAGTTGCCAGGTATGCTTGCCCCAGAATATACTCATAAAAATGCAATGTAAGCATAAGTAACCATTATAAGCCACTCTACTCAGTCAACTAAATGCAGTGACTAAGGAACAGAAGCCAGAAATACTCTCAGTGGATTAAAGGAGAAAATCAACTTCAAAAACCCTTTCCAAAGCACTCCATGAGCATATTTACAATTTCATTAAAAAAATTTGCTTGGTGTTTCTTTTCCAAATCAGAATAAACATCTGGATAATATTCCTACAGGCATATCAATAATAGTAGGAGTATTTCAATTTGTTTAAAAAGTGTTTGATTAAAGCTTCGGGAAATCTAACAAGCTGTTGAAGAGTTTAATAGGAAGCAGAGAGGGTTATCTGTTGCGTGTTGTTAGAATCTCCATCGAGATTCTACACCACCCGTATCCTCTACGATACATTAACACCGGCATAAAATATTCATAAGAATAGAAATATTAGCGCTTTGGGAGACCAATGTAGAAAAGAGCACAGAATGAAATATGAATTTCATTATCATTTTTTGACAAAGTTACAATACGGAAATGCCAATTAGAATATCTTCCATTAGAATGGGAAAGAGAAACACATGTGGCTTTGGGAAAAAAAAGTTAAATGGTCAAATAACAGAGCACAATTTATTTTAATCCTCTTATAATTAGCACTAGTGTACTGTGTTTACAGCTGTTTTATGTCATAGACACAAGTTTATTGTATTCAACCAATATAAAAGAAGGGAAGAAATTATGAAATTGAAAACGGAAAGCAAAATACCCATTTAAACCATGGTCCAATTGCTCCAACGGGGGAAAAAATTCCTTCCTGATCCACTAAGGCAATCGGATATTCCCTGGATCAACAATCTGTTGTTTTTACCTATATAAGTTAATAGCTAGTCATGGAAATGCATTTAGAAATGCACCCAGCTTTTTTTTTTATTCCCAACTGATTCTGCTGATTTTGTGGTCATGAAATAGCTTTAACTTTCAGATAGTGGTAAGTCATTTAGAAAGGTTTGTGAGCAACTTACTGGTCATATGGGTATTTTGTTCTCTGCTGTATTATTAAAGAATTAAAATCATTTACAGGGGTCCTGCATCTTTCTTGGTCCAGGTCATGTCTTCCACTGCATAAAACCATATCCACCCCAGAATACATTAATTTCACAGACTCATTGTAACAACTGGGAAGTGGGATTTCTGGGAGATTCCCACATTTCAGATCCTACAACCCCAATTCCAGAAAAGTTGGTACAATAATGTAAAATCTACATAAAAACAGAATGCAATGGTTTTCAAACCTCAAACCCTTATTTTTTCAGAATAGAAAAATATCAAATGTTTAAAGTGAGAAAATGTACTATTTTATGAAATAGTAAGGTCATTTTGAAGTTGATGGCAGCAACACATCTCAAAAAAGTTGGGACAGTGGTAAGTAGTGGTAATACATTACTGTTCATACAACAGGATTCAGTAATAACTTTACAACTTGAAGTCCGCGGTGTTAAACCCCCATCCTGTCCAGGCCATTTTTCAGTATTTAACGCTGCGGTACTTTGACTGACATTTATTCAGTCATTCAATGCTGTACTGAAATTAATTTTATACAATTTTTTAGGGACAGATAGAGCTTTCTTGTGGTGGTATTTAATCAACACTGGGGGTTTTATTTTTTTATATATTAAGGAAAAATTACCGCAAATGTAAAAATTCTCGCGACGATATGTAACATGTGTAGCGCAATTGTCATTTTTGCAAGCTGGCGCATCGAACGCATATTTACGTTATATGTGTGTAAACATGGGGGTGAAGGACTTAAACATTTTGGGGTTCTTTTTTTACTTTTTTTTTTACACTTATTGTTATTGCTATCACATAGGGGATAACAATCCCCCTATATAATAGCAAAGGCACACTGACAGGTCCTCTTTATGGAGACATTAGTGGTCTCTAAGACCACTAATGTCACCTGGGGACCCCAAAAGAAGCTGATGAAGCAGAGATCTGCTTCATCAGCTTCTTCTCTCTGGCTATAGCAGCCAGATGACTGACAGGTGAATGCGGAAGGGATGTATTACACATCACTTCCGCATTCACAGCACAGAGGGAGATCAGCAAGGAGGAAGATGCTGAACTCCCTCCCATCTTACCTCTTGACACCCTCCCGGGCTAGCAGATCCAGGGCTTGAAGGTGAGGGGTCAGGAGGGGGCGCACTCATGGCAGCGGCACTCGAGGAAGGGGGGCGCGCAGCCAGCCAGCACATACATACGATTGGTAGGCTATAGAGCCACCGATCGGTTGTATGTCAAACAGCCAGTAACGGCTGTAAAGAACGGGTGGGTTTTTTCTGCCAGTGCTAGGGGGCGTGCGCGATCAGGAGAAAAATGCTGTCTCATGACGGCAACCCGGCCGTGTGAGTCTGTCATGTGTCCGTTTTTTCACAACGGGAGGACGGCAAGAGGTTAAAGAATATTAAGACATTATTACATATATCTGTAAAACCTAGGAGGAGATGGTGTCTTTCCTGGATAAGAACACATTTTTTACTGCTTCTGCAACATTTTTGTGTTTGGGGGTTACATAATATACTTAATTCCTGGCACAAAGGACAATGTAAAGAAGGTCACTGAAATTGATCCAGCATAGAATTGTTCATCATTAGTTACAAAAGTTTCCTTTACAGCGGAATACAGGAAATAATTTCTTCAGAAATAATATTCACTACATGTATTGGTATTCTCACTTTAGAAAAACAACTGAGGAAAATAACTTGAATCATAAAATATTATCTTCTGAATTGTATATGCTGTGTTATTAAGCATATACATAGCATGGGCTATACAAATGATAACACTAACAATAGTACCGGTAACAGCAAGAATAATAGGCAACCAAAACATATACCGCCGTAGGTCAGAATGAGTTCCTGAAAGCACACCTTAGGGCTAATACAAATAGGGATACGTAATTACATTCATGTGGCAGAAGGGTCATGCTGGCAGAAGCTGGCAGCCAGCTGACAGAATGACCTCATATATGACTAAAGGCCAGTCAGCCTGCGCATGCACCACTGCCAAATCAATGACTTAGTCAGAGCCAACGTGAATTAGCCCTTATGCAAATGACAAAATGTTACTTTATAATCAATACCTGTGTGGCCATACATCATTATCTGCTTTCAAAATAAGTTAATATGTATTGTATGCCAAGATGAATAAACATAAAAATAAGTTAACAGTTGAGCATAGTCGGTAATGGAAATTTCTCAGCAATTGGTTACCTTGAGCTATATCACACAATTTACCTTTATCTGGTAACATCTTCAGTATTATTTAAAGAACCTTGAAAGAATTATAATTTGCATTTTTGATTGGAGTAGAAGAATTAAAAATGGACAAATCCTTTGTGGATAAATGTCACCCAATGCTGTAACATTAATTTGAGCTATGTTGACCATGAACAGAGGCAGTGGCATAGTGAGAATGATTTTTCTTGAATCACAGTCACCATGCATAGGGCACAAAGGATGAGTCAGACCCCTAGAGACTGCTTAGGTGGGGTTTGACAGGTTAGAAATCATAGCTCAATAAGGCATGAATTACTGTGCTGTGCTTCTGCGCTTGCAAGACATTTGCATACAATGACAAGATAATCAGTATAGTATAGTATTTAGGGGGAATAAAATCATACATGAACTTATCAGCCTCCTGTTTCTCCTTCCAATGTCCAATCACAGGCAGAGGAATGGACATATCTCCTACCTTATCAAACAAAGTTGTGTTGTGTTGCAGAGCTGTGTAAATTTCAGAACTAAATGGACAGAAATGCAGATAATTTGGCAAGTGTATATGTATTTTGTCTTTAAGAACTACAGATTTTTACCTGGAGTTCAGCTTTTAGCCAGTAGCCAACTATGACATACTACAGAGGTCCCCCAATACTTTCTGATTCCTATGAGATTGCCCATGTCAGGCTCTTAAGAAATACTCACTATCTGCCAGCTTAATATACTTCTTTAGGTTTTTGGTAACAAAGTTAATTTGAGTATCTCAGCTGTGTAGCCAACTGCTATAATATTTCATTGTGGTTCTCCGCTGTGTAAACATTTCATTGTTTGTTATTTATTTTATTTGCACATGATTGAGTATTCAAAGTATTAGTTTTCACATGGTTGGATAATTAAAGTGAATATCCTTGCAATGTATTGTGTGAGGATTCTCAACTCCGTTGGTTAATGAGCCTAAATTTATCTGCACATAAAGTATGAATAGAAATAATAATAATAATAACAACTGTAATTTAATCTAAAAACCTTACACAGGGAAAACAGCACAACAAGACATTTGGTATGTGGAAGAATTTGTTTTTACAAAGCTTCATAAATAAGCATGGATATGGCTCTTGTTTCCCCGTAAGTGAAATAAACCAGCATCAGTTTTGATGTGGACATGCAGCCTGTATTTTTTCATGCATGGATTGGAAAGTAAGAAAATAAAAAGCGAATATATCACTTGTGTGAACTGATTGAAGTGCCCATTACAGCTTCTTGTTGAGCCCATGAAAACATCTCAAGCAACAATAGGAGTCCCTCACTTCTTGCAGTGTCAGAATTTTGATGTTTAGGTCAGTGGAGGTGGGAATGGCCACTGTACTCTGTAGGATTAATTTCTACTTAAGAACTTTGCCTCTGACCTGCAATGAGTACATTGTCAAAACCCATTAATATTGAAGCCATCTAAAAAATGATAAGCATGGCCTTTCATTTAAACTGACAAGCTGGTGAACCTGCTTGTTTTAGCTGTAGTATACAGCACTTCACATATGATGCAGGTAAAATGTTTTCCCCCTTAAGACAGTACATCTATACCAGGTTAGAATGTGTTTGTGAATCAGCCATTCATATGAACATAATGGCAACAGACAAACTGGTAAAGTGGTAATAAATTACAAGGAATAAAATGCAGCGCCCCCTCCCCTCACTTCCAATAATGTGTGCGCTCACAAACCTTCACCATGGCAGCTCAATATAAGCAACTAGACTCAGCAAACTAGATTTTGCTTTCACGCATCTATCAAATTGAACTCTTTAAGCTTCATTGTATCAGAAATGTCACAGGGCTATCTTTAGACGTCTTGCCTGTTTTAAACTACAAACATTTGTGATGCTTAACACAGGAAGTGAAGCAACACAGATTGGAGCTTTTAGGAAGCTCAGCTTCACAGCCATTATTGATTTGCAATACAATATGCCAAGATCATCTTTCCCTTCTACCATCAAAAGCTATTTAACCAATCACATTATTGCAAAACAATTAGTATAATAGGACAGTGATAGTTCCTATAATTTTCCTAGCCAAGAAAGTGCAAGATAGACAATATTTATTTTAATTCTGCACTAACTAAACAAATGGAGAATGAGTACATAGATGGATTAATGTAAACATTATGTTTAATTACATAATGATGCAAAAATGGCTTAATAACACTTTGAATAATGATTTATTATATACATAAATAATGTAAGACATTAATTCAAGATATTAATCAAACAGAAAAATGGTATAAAGTGTAGTACTTAGAAAGAATTAATCCCTGATTGACTGCCTATGAAAGTATAGCATTTTCAAATTTTTAAAAAGATACAAAAAGATTAACTTGATGTAGATAATCAAAAAAAAATTTACATCTTTGAAAATATCTTGTTTCTAATGTATAGCTTGAGCTCATATTTACATGGGGGCTGCCATAATTGCTCATTACATACACAGGCTTTGCTTCATTGCAGTGCTACACACTTGTTATGCTTTGCTTGAGCTATTTTCAATGCAATCGATGTGGTAGTCAACACACTGAACACAATGCACTTTATATGTAGCTGACATCTTGGGGTTGATTTACTAACCTTATAAACACGCCACAAACATGTATATACCTCTGTAGTGTGTTCCCTCCCAGCATGATCTATGGGTGGAATCTAGACACCTTTGTAGTGTGTACACACTCAGCAGGTGTGTTGTGCAAAGCCAAGCATGAATTGCAAGGTGATGTTTTGTAAATTAGCTCTATCTTGTGTTGCTTGCGTTGATGAATGCAGGAATGTAAATGCATAAGCTAACCATTTTTGTCTAAACTGTGAAGCAGCATTATATATGCATCATGTGCATGATTTTTCCATATATGGCATTAGTGGAAATATGCTTTTAGAGACTTTTTGGTTGATAAATACGTTTTGCTGTGTGAAAATCACACGCACCTGGTGCGTGCGTGTGTTTAGGTTAGTAAATCACCCCCTTATCTCAGAAGTAGGGATGAGAAAAATGGAGAAGGTGAAATTAAGGCAGTCTTTAGAGGTTTAAACCCTTTTTCTGGTATGATTTAAGGCTTATGGCACAACAGAACCAGCTGCAGCACTTCAGGTCAGTAGGGCTTATGTAGGTCACATTTCTTTCTGCTATAAGCTCATGGAAACCTACCTCATGTCTGCTTCAGCAACCATGAATTTATAGCAGAAGGGTCTCCTAGACTCTTCTGATTTAGAAATAGCTGACATCAGTGGCCAACAAGCTGCTGATGGCAGCCATTTATAGTAAATATGACTGCCCACACCACGCTGTTACTATCACTATCAGATGTGTTTCCTCCTCCCTCCAATCCCTACTCCTCTGCTATCTCACAGAGCAATGAACGGGGGTTTTTGTGTGTTCACCTGCAGTGCCACTCAGGTCTGCTCTCCCCAGTCATTGTGCACCCTCTCCTTGCTGTGTGCCATCTTCCACACCATTACTATCCCCCTCCCAGCCATTACTGCTGATGAGATCAGGGTCCTAGCTTCATGCTTGTCTCATCAGCAGCAGTTATGTGCAGGATGGCGAGAAGCAAGGTTGATATACATGCCTTTGTGAATGAGAATTGAACGGCAAAGTATCAAACTCTTCCTAGTTCATTAATAAACTGGAGATCATAAAGGCATGTGTAATCAGCTCCTGCAGATTTGTGAATAAACACTTAAGTGCTCGGTACTGAGAAAATCTATTTTCCATTGTAAATGTTAGGCAGCACCGGAAAAGGGGACTGTGTCCTTGATCTCTTCTTCCGCCCCTAAGGGGAAACATCAGAAGTCTGTTTACACCTCTGATGTTTTTCTGAAGGGGACCAAAATTAAAGTATCACCAAGGGCTTTATCATCCTCTGGTGACAGTAATTAAGCAAATAGCAAAAAAAAATACAAGATGGCGTTAATATAAAACAACTTTCACAACACCCCCCCATACGCACACAAGAAGCCACAATTTAACATTTACAAATATTTGTTATTTATTACCTCAATAAGGTTTTATTCCGTAGCTTTAATAGGAAATGTGTAAGTTAAATTGTGGTTGTGTGTGTTAATAATTATTTTAGTTTGTTTTTCCTTTAAATATTGTTTTGAAAAACATTTGTGTAGCTATCACAGGACCAACAAAATCAGTAGTCTTCTTGTTTTATCAGCCCTGTGCTTTCAGAAAATGTATGTTTTGGGGGGTCTTTTGCAAACTTTGAAAGCTGTTCGATGATGAAAAGAAAAAAAGAATTCTGACCACATGAGCTTAAAAATGGAACACAGAGGCTGGCAGCAAAAAAGATTAAAATGTAACTTGTGACATGAATATGCATTATAGCATTTGCATAATTTGAACAAGCGATAAGCTTAAGCCCTTAATCACCTCTATAGCTACATGCATTGTGGATAAATTCATCTTTATTAAAAGGATTTTAAATCAAAGCTCCTTCCTTATTTTTATGTCAGCAGAACTTGTCAGCCCACCAGCCTTGTAATATAAGCAAACATCAGGTGCCATAAGTTGTTAAAACTGAATGAAACCAGCTTCAGAGTCTATGTTGTGATTTTTGAGAATTAATTTATCCACGGTACCTGCAGATACGGGGGTAGAGGAGAAATTGTTTAAGAGCTCTTTTACCGTTTGTTAATAACAGTACATGTGCATGGCCTGGGTACATGTGCACTTTATGGCTAACACACACATTGCTTTTTGTAACATATTATTTATTTTTTACAGAAAGGAAAAAATACTTAAAGCAACAATACACAAAATTGTAGCCAGCTCCCTGCTGTCTTTCATATGCAGAAGAACTGCTATATCAAACTACTAAATTGTTCCCTGTAGCCAGCAAACATGCTCAAACTTCCCTTAGAAGTTTAGATTTAAGTGGTGATACAGCAATCAGAAGCAAAGATACAGCACAGCCTTTGGGAAGCAGGCACACCTATCACATAATAACTGGCATCACAAGAAATGACAATCACACTCCAAGATGCAATCCAGTAATAAACGTATTTTTATAAACACCACAGCCCAACTCAGCTCCTCCCTCTGACACATTTTAATCCAAAGAGTTTAATCATAGAGTCAACTCTACAAAGTCAAGCATGTTGGAAAATTAGCTCAAGTGGGTTGTTCTATGAACAATATAGTTTAATATAGGATCTCAGAGTGTAGATGTCTTTTTTATGCCATGTGAATTCTGCTGGAGTAAGCCACAGTAGAGCCTGCATCTGATGTGGTAGAGTTGGATTACACATGTGCCTTGTGCTGAATTATCGAGGTAGATTTAGTAAAAGCAAATAGGTTGTTCACTTTGGAAGGGAATTTTTACATTGCAAGGGAAATTTCACATTGCAAGGGAATTTTTTCTCTTTGCAGTTTGTTACATACCACATTTGAGAGGCTACGTAGAATCTAGTTCCGGTTAATTACAAAGAGGTCAGATTTAAGTAAATTGAGTGAATTTACAGTTGTAGTGTTTGTTGGCTAGAATTGCCAATGCACTTATTGGATTTACTTTTTGCTTGAAATTGAGTTTCAATTTTAGTAAAAAATGGCATAAATCATACTTAAGAGTACAGTCCTGTGCATAACAAGTAATATGATCCTAAAATGGGGATGCCATCTCAAAATAAGACATGAAACACCCAAAGAAACAGAATGGAGCAAGGCTAGAGCAAAGCCCATATGATAAGTTGAATTAGAACTCATGTCAAAAGTTGGCATTACTAGGAAAGAGAATTTTGTTCTATATGAATGATTTTATTTTGATCAACATCAAACCATTACAATCAGAAACAACGATGACCAATAACTCTGGCACACTGAAGTCAGCCGATAAGCATACTAGATCAATGTAAATGTATTATATCCACAATATTTGCCTGTTTGGAACTGGTATTTTCTGCATAAAAATGGCTGATATTTGAGCCATAGGGGTTGATTTACTAACCTTATAAACACACCACGAACATGTATACACCTCTGCAGTGTGTTCCCTCCCAGCATGATCTATGGGTGGAATCTAAACACCTTTGTAATGTGTACACACCAAGCAGGTGTGTTGTGCAAAGCCCTGAAGGAATTCCAAGGTGATGTTGGGTAAATTAGCTCTATGTTGTGTTGCTTGCGTTGATGAATGCAAGGAATGTAAATGCATGAGCTAACCATTTTTGTCTAAACTGTGAAGCAGCATTATATTTGCATCATGTGCATGATTTTTACATATATGGCATTAGTGGAAATATGCTTTTAGAGACTTTTTGGTTGATAAATACATTTTGCTGTGTGAAAATCACACACACCTGGTGTGTGTGTGTGTTTAGGTTAGTAAATCACCCCCATAGTGTTCAGTAAAAGCAGAATCATTAGATGGATAGATTGTTTGAAAAGGAAAAAAAACTAAAACTACTCTTAAGCTTCTACAGGCCAAAAGGAAGCACATTAGTACAGGCTGCTTTTTCGAAGACTGTATTAGAAAGTGGATCTTTACTACAAATATCCATCTAAAACTTTGAAGATACTGCAGCATGAAATAGAATGAACAGTTTTACTGTATTTGTTTGGCTCCTTGGTTTGCTCAGTTTGTATTATTCTCTTTTTCCCTCTCTGCTATCACTCATAACCTATAGTTCATCTTTGAATTACAAGGGAAATTGACCAGCTTTTGATATATCTAGCATCTGTTCACAGCCATAAATAATACAGTATAAATTGAAAGAAGGAATGCTTTTAAAACTATTCTATTGCAGAAATAGTTCTCCTCTAGGGCAGGTATTCAGCCATGACCACCGCAAGGAATGAAAATCCATACTTTTCCTACCTTGTTTAGAGCCCTGCATAGTAGGACAATGTACACTCACTGAACAGACACGTATTGTAAAGACATTCTGAAAGGACAACATGAAATTCGCTGCAAGAAAGAATAATACATTCTAACAAAGCAACACTCTCTGATCTCCTTGGGATAGAATATATTCTTTTTCACAGCTTTGGAGGTCAAACAGCCTGAATCATGTCCTGTTTGGAAGATTTAAACAAACGAGTGTTTAATATTAAAAGAAAAAAAATGGAAAGGAGGGAGTAGCTGTATTTTTATGTGATATGTATATAAACTCAAAATGTGATATTAAAGACTAATGAGGAGTTTTAGGACAAAAGGATTGTGCACAGTTACAGGAAAAAGGGTATTAAATAGTACATATTCATGTATACATATTTCTACTATTTGAAGGTAATTTTATTTTACACGGAAACTGAGATTTATAAGATGACTTCCCTGTGTTAGATGACATTAACATGAGCGACAAGATGGCACTGATGTAGATAACAGATAAGTGCAGTTACAGCAAAGGCCAGGTCTGGAGCAGGCAGGAGACCTATTATGTAATATTATAGTTACAAGGTTTTACCTCCTGCAGCTGGAATTCACCAACTCATGCTACAAGTTTCTCCATAGTGAATTTCAGATAGCTGAGCCAAAGACAAAAACCTGTATTACAGCAATAGTCGAATAGTATAATTTTTTAGGTAACTGGATGCATCTATATGTGGGGAAAGTTCAATGTGTACTAAGTACTATAGCATAAAGCATTGTGCATATAAATGTTGGAATCAAAAATAACCCTTTACTAATCAGGCTATCCCTTTTCTGAGTTCAGTACTGTGTAAAAGAAAGAGAAAAGATGATTGGTTGTGCTGAGCAACAAGAATAAGCATGCAATATTATTTCCTGGAACATTTAACCATAACTACTGCACTGAGAAATATCTTTCTAAGCATTATTAACAACTGCAGTTACCACAACAAGCTTTATTAGCATAATTAAAATGTGCAATAACTAAACAGCAAATCATTGTTCTTTGCTAAAAAGTAAGGCCATGTATTTCACACTGTCACTTTTTTCATAGTATTAAACTGCCTTATTTTAGCCCTGATATAAGGTATATATATTATATATACCTCATATCAGCTATACTGTATATATGTATGTATTGTATTTCATCCCCCCACTATTTTTGTGAACAGTGGGAAGTCCACTAACTAGAAATGCATCCTAGAATTAATGTTCTTCAGTGGCAATCAACAGAATTTCCAACTTGATGTTCTAGAAGTAAATTATGTACCCATTATGTTTCTGTCACTTTTGTAGACAAAGTTTTAAAAAATCTACTACAATTCAAGATAAAAAAGTCAAGCTTAATTTCTTATTTACTTCTGGTGATGGACATTCTCACTGACCAATAAGAAGGCTTGGGAGGTAGGAAAGGATGTGGTTAGTTTTGTAAAAATTTGCAAATATCTTTAGATCTACTGACCATCTTAAAGTGTGGTTTTCATGGATGTTAACCCCAATTAAGTTTATATCTGCTTATTTTTTTATCTTATGATCAGTATGAAACTGACTACATCCTTTCGATTCTAATGCACTTATAGAAAGCCCAGTATGTCCAGACAAAGAATCAAAATGGGATTTTAATGTGATCATATTCTTATACAATGGTGTAATAGCTATAAATATAATTAACACTCATTCAGTAATGGCTGGTAATTATTTTATAGATTTAAATTCTCCAGGCTAACTTAGATAGGTATCATTTATCTTACCACATTGTTAAATGTATTTTTTTTGTGATTTAATGTGTATCTCTTATACATACATTATAACATCCTCATGTTAATTTTGTAGGAATGTACAAAATATAAAGTGCTACCTATAATTTGTAGGAAAACCATTGTAGATTATCAGATTGCCTATACGGATCAGGAAGGAATTTTATTCCCTGTTGAAGCAAATAAAAGCAAGCATTACAAAAGTGTTTGCCTTCCTCTGAATTTATTGCAGGTTTAGGGTTTTTTTATTTAACATAATCAGGCAATGTAAATAAAGTGAAGTCTATGGTCATTTATTTAATTTAAAAAATACAGAAATAATATTCAAATTCAACCGACATCAGATATAATCTACTTAATTTGGAGTAGACTTGCTACTTATAGTTAAATATGCAGGCTGCGCTGTCAATCTTTTTTCCTGCAGTTACCCACACCGCTAGTACACTTGTTTGCCATCTTCATCATACTTTAAGAAAGTGAACTAGCCAATAGAATGACCACAGCCCATTCTTTATGCAACACCTGATCATGTGCTTGCACTGAAGTTTCCTGGCACTCTCATGTCAGCACCACCCCCTGAGGACAACCCTGTCCTAGCCAATAAAAGGTTAAATCTAAGCACCACCCCCTAATGTTCTTTTCTCTGTCATTCTCAAGATGATTAGGAAGACTCACCCTGCCACTTGTCCCACCTGGCCTGGATTTTTTGTGTGGAAGGCTCCATTGCTAGTGGTAAATCTCCCTGAGGCCAAGTGCTACTTTAGGTACTAGAGATGGATATTGGATATATATGCCTTGCTTGAAGACATAGCTAAATTTTGGTAGGCTGGGAACATGGGAGCTTATTCTTCTCTTTCATCTCTTTTTTCTGTATGCACCCTGTTTTCCTCTTTTCTGTTCATTAATCTGTCACCACACACACCACATCAAGTTTTTCAACTCTCAATGGCTGATGTAATTTCTGGTGGTGGTTGTCGTAAGTTATGTATAAATATCCTGGAAGCACTGCTCAACCATGTGTTCTGGGACATAGGGGGCATTGCTAGGCAATGCAAACTTATAAGAGGTGAGGCCTTTAGGGATGTTGCACCCTTTCTAGACATTTTTAGCTTCTCTGGAAGCAGGTTTTGTCATTAGCTGGTGGCTTTTGGGAGAGAACAGACACTCATATGAACCATTTTTATGTGTTCTTCACCTAGCATTTTTTAGTTGGTATCATGCTGCCCCTTGCAATTGCATACAGTCTAGTGCTATTTATCACTGTTTCATACTTACTTTTTTATATTGTTGCTCATAGGTTCCTTTTCCTTCTTGCTTGCTTTCTCAGAGTATCTGGGTATCTGACAGGGTTTTTCCACAAAAGGGTGAAGAGTTTGGAGAAGGCAGGAGAAGTGAACAATCAGGACAATTAGGACAATATAGCTGAACTGGAAAGTGAGCTGAATTGGAGAATTATTCCAAATCGGCTATGTTGTCCTAGATTTTTCACTTCTCCAAACCCTTCACCTTTTTGTGAATAACCCTGTGAGTGTTTCCTGTTTCTGCCACCCTGATGTTTTTCAGGGAAAAGAGTCCAAAATCGCCATCAAGACAGAAATTCAAGAAGAATTCAAGAAGACAGTCGTCATTTATATAGACATTCTTGCCATCAGCAGATTTTACAGTCCTCTTGGTAGGGCTATGTTTCATGAAGCTATCATTCTCAAGATTATCCTAAAGTTTGACTATCCAAGAGATGGGCCTGTGGCTGGCAGGTTTTACCATTGAAACTTCTCTGCAGAGGTTGTTTGAAAGAGGTAGCAGAGTGAATTCTGAAATAAGAGTTTCCAAACTTGGAAAGTACAATGCTTCATTCAACAGGAGGTTGCTGGAAGTATGCAACAGCTCATGGATAAGCTCAGCCTGCTGACCCCCTGCTGAACCCTTGTCCAGTCTATAAAGTTAAACCCCATCTCCCCTCCCCCCCCACTGCATATTCCTATCTGAACTTGTTAAAAGGCACTTAGGGAGGGTAGGATACTCACGTGAGCAGAGACCAGAAAAGGAAAATTACAGAATGTATATGTATAACTATTTTTAATATTAGTTCCATCTAAGTTTCACTGGGCCATAATGTTGGAGAGGAAACAGAATGTCAGTGCTAAGAACTGGGGTTATGACTTCAAAGCCAGCAAATTATTAGAAACACAACTTAACTGCACCACAATCAATGATTGCAATCACTGTATCCCCGCACTTCCCCTGAGTGCATGATCAGTGTCCTTGTGCCATCAAGATGAACTAAAAACTAGGAACAACAAGCCCAATAATGCTTGCCTTACCATAACATTTTTTGGAACGAACAGATAAAAGCTCCCCATTTTTTAACTACTTATTTATTTTAACTTAAAAAGTATTTATTCACAGCAGGTAAAAATAAAACAAAATGTTTTATCCATCACAATAAAAAATCTGGCATGAGGAAATATCAGACTGGTATCAGTAAAACAAGGTAGCCTATAAATATCATGTTAACAACAAAATGCCTTATTGTAGCAAAGTTTAATTGTTGTAAAGTAAAAAATTCACCAATCAAAAAAAATTGACACATACATAAACATAAATAAGGAAATGTTTGGTGGTTTTGCACATATTTTCTTAATTTGTTATTGCCAGGATTTAAAAGAAACCACAATATTTATAAACATATGGATTTGGGTGAAAGGGTAATAGAGTGATCAAACTGAACATATATAGTGGAAAGTGGATTGAAAGAAAATATGGGATAATGTACCCATCTATTAATTTAAACTTAGGGGTATATTTATTAATGATTTGCTTGTAAATTTGCTGCACTTTTACCGAACATCTGACCAACATTTACTTAAAATTTACCAGGCAACATTTATTCTATTTATAAAGTACATTCACTGTACATTTGTCAATCATTTTCTGTCTGAACGAGCAATCCCTGAAATTTGCCAACATATGTTTTTCAGTGTGAAAATGTGCTTGCTGTAACATTTACCATACTTAGCAGTGAACCCAACCCATTTACAGTTCTTGAACATGGCAAACTAATGCAGCCAATCTCTTCCATAGAAAAGGGCTCAGTCCAGGCCCATATAAAGGACTCACATCCTCTCCATCATGCAGATACCACAGAGGGTCCTTCTTTAATTACAATCTGGCTCTCTCTGTACTTCAGAAATTTTAACCTATTATAGATATTGCTTTCTCTGCTTTCACCTATAAAGGTGGCATTTGCTATGGCCAAGTTGTTGCCAGTTGAGTACATGATTTTTTTTTTCTGTAAGGCAATGAACTATGCACAGTTTCATTGTATTCATCTCTTATGATTCCCCTCAACTGACTGTCAATTCTTTAATTTTCTTCTTGACTGGCTGCCATTAAATCATTCATATTTTGATTTTTATTGATCCACTGTACAATAATCTTTTGGAATTCCACACCGGATAAATACTTTGATTTGATGGCTTCAGTGAGACTTCTAACTACTTTGAAGCATCAGTCTCCACCTATTCCATTATGCTATCAAAACCCTCTACATTGTCAGGAGAGTGTAGGGATACAGTTAAGGCTAAATAAAAATTCTGTTTCACATTAGAGAACCATGTGCAGATAACACGAAGAAGAACTCCTTGTGGCCCTCCACACCTCTGCAAGGCCAGTGTTTGTCATGGGACAAGGGGGAGTTTAATGCCTGCAAATACGCCACAGTACGGGGAATCCAGCCATCATCAGGAAATCCATGAAAGAGTTTATTTGCCACACATCTTCATAGTGGGTACTTTTGGGCCTACTCTTGGATTGTAGCGGTAGATTCTGCCTATTTTTTCTCCTTGTATCAGGAAGGGGAAATGTCCCCCTTGAAGTCTCCCAAAAATGCCTCTCCTCACTGCCAGCACCCCAACACTCTTCATCCCCCAACCCACCAGCATCGCCAACCCTTCTCCTCCTCACTCCACCACCCCAACATTCCTACTAAATTCCAGCAACCCAACACTCTTTATCTTTACTGCCAGAAACCCAAGACTCCTCTTCCACGCCACCAGCACCCCAACTTCACTCCTCACCGTCACCACTTCAAATCCTCCTCTGCCTCCTTTTGCCTTATGACATTCTACATGCTGGTGGATGGCAGTGATGACCTTCTATGCAAAGTAATAGCATCTGGTGTATAGCCTTCTGGGCAAAAAAATTGGCAGCTGAGTACCTGACATTGTGCATAGGGGCATCATTAGATTATGGCAATTAGGGAATTGGCTGCGCTGCATCCTTAAGTAAGAGGAGAAAGAGGATGCATGAGCCACACATAAAAGGGGGCTTATCTACATCCTTGAGAAAGAGGAAAAGGGCAAAAAAAACTGAGGAGGAGGGAGAAAAGGGTGCATTAGCCCTTGATATAAGCCAAAAAAAGACTGCTATGTGTACTGGAAGAGGAGAGGAAGGGCCACAAACTTTCTCTTAGATTATATGTGAGGGGTTGCAGTGCAAAGGATGTTGCCAAACAAAATACATAAATAACTGATATGTGCCCTTACAAAGGAGAAGGGGAAAAGGAGCATTTGCAGGCAAAACACAAATGGCTACTCTGCTCCCTTGGGGAAAAGGAGGAGTGAGTGCTCTTTGCTGACGACTTGTCTCATGGAGGTGCCACCTCATTGAGGTGGGGCATATTCATGTGTTTCCTCATGCATGTGGTGCCCAAATGGCTGGTACATTTATGACAGCTGGTATACTGGAGGCAGAAGCTGCAGAAAACAGTGGTGACAATGACAGCAGATATGTTAACAAAATGCCCACACTGCAGAGCTCTTTCTATTTGCCACCTATGTGCTACCTACATGCTCATGTATGGTCTAGACACTAGCCATTTTGTACCAAACACATACCCAATTATTTTGGTATAATTGGGGATAGAGGAATGGGAGGCGGGGGTCAGGGAATGTGAGATTGCAGCTTTTAGATCTGGTGTGGCTGCTACTTACACATGTATATTTAGGATTACAACTGATAGGCCCACACAAAATCAGGTGTCACATTCAAAACTACCTAATAAAGCCTTTTTTCCCCAAGTTGTGCTGAATCAGATTGGAGTGGTGCTGCTGCATTTAAGTCAAGCAATAATATAAAATAATCTATTACACCTGCAAAATATGTGATGCCAGAATACAGTGTCGCAAGAATTAATTAGACTACATACTCACATGTATTTCCCAAGCATGTAATGGAAAGGATGTTTTTTTTATTTCCCACGTCACCCTAACAGTAAAAGGTAGACCCCATTTGTACATTTGCCCCATAGCAGAACTCAGCTCCACACACCCTTTAGTAGGCAATAGCTTGTCTTGTAACCTTAAAAATGTCCAGAACCTATTTTCAAGTTTCAACCCCCATAGATCTCAATGGTAGGTAAGTGGGTGGAGGAGTGCAGGGAGAGACACCACATAATGTGAAGGGTGAAAGCGACAGAAGGGATGTGAATAAGCTGATGAAGTAAACACAGTTCAGGGTAAAGAGGTAGCAAGAGAGTAAAATGCAGGGAGAGAGATAACATTATATGGAGCATTACAGCTGGAGTTAGGAGGTGAGTAGAAAAGAGTGCCAAGTAGGGCATAGTAAAACAAATGTACTAGGCACTGATATTTGGACGTATGACCGTTGAGGGAAGGACATCAGAGAAGGATGAGTGTGAAAAAGGCTAAGCCTAGAGAGAGGATATGACAGGATATATAACAATTTTAAAATCCCTTCAAGTCATTTTAGAGCTCAAATGGTACTTTTAAGTGAAGTGCAAGACTGAGACAAGAGGGTGGAGTAACTGCCCTGAATGTATTTTTGTAGTATTTTTAGGGGACTGTGTGGGAAGGTTACCTGTCATATTTTCAGTTTCTGCTGTTTGCACTACAATTTGTCCCACATTTAGGGGAAAACCCCAGGGTCTATTGAACTCCAGGATGATTACTCTGTGCCCCACATACATTCAACTGCACATTGCTGTAATTGGGCAGCAGAACTAGATCACTAGAGCTCAGACACTTTGAAATCACCATTTTAAACAGAGCTTACTCCTGCTGCATTTTGCTGCAATCCAGCATTTGATCTCTGCCATGTTCAACTCTGCCTTTGTAATGTCATTATGTAGCTGGATTTCATGTACCACTGTGTCCATAGTGCTGGCAGCTGCTGCTTAGGGATGGTGGTTTGGTTTGATTAGAAAGAGGAAGGTGACAGCTAATAGTAAGGAGGTGAGCTAGGAAAGTGTGAATATCTGTGTGAGTTGTGAGCAGCAATAAAAGGGAGCAGCTGAGAACTAGTGAGTATGCTGTAGTAATGTTTAAAATCTTCAAAAGGTGATATGATTGATATGTTCCTGTACTTGCTAATACTATTATAACATACAGTGGCGGGGGGGCCCAGCACAGTCCTGTGAATAGATGGTTGGACTTGCCGGCCACCGGATAGCACCTGATCGGAATCCAGTGGCCAGAATCGCCATGGCACCCCTCCGCCAATCACAGCACGCTGCCGCTACTGACCCGTCCCCGCCCACTCCGCTGGGCTCGTTTGGCTGTGTGCAGGAGGAGCAGAGGGGTAATGTATATAGAGAAGGGGGGCAATGTATATAGAGAAGGGGGGCAATGTATATAGAGAAGGGGGGCAATGTATATAGAGAAGGGGGGCAATGTATATAGAGAAGGGGGGCAATGTATATAGAGAAGGGGGGCAATGTATATAGAGAAGGGGGGCAATGTATATAGAGAAGGGGGGCAATGTATATAGAGAAGGGGGGCAATGTATATAGAGAAGGGGGGCAATGTATATAGAGAAGGGGGGCAATGTATATAGAGAAGGGGGGCAATGTATATAGGGAGGGGGCAATGTATAGAGGTGGCAATGGAGAGAGAGATGCAAGATTGGGGGGGACAATGTGTATATAGTGAGATGGGGAGTTTATATATATGATAGGGGAGTAAGCACTTGTTCACACCTGAACGTTTTGTAGCGCGTTCTACGCTCGACAAACGCTCTACAAAACGCTCAAACATCTAAATCCCATTGTATTCAATGGGTCTGGTTCACACCTTGGCGTATTTCAGCCCGTCCCTAACGCGCTACAAAACGGCCCACGCCTGAAAAGGTACATGTACTACTTTGGGCCGTTTTTGTTGCGCGTTCCTATTGGGATACAGCCAAGTAGCCCTCGGAAACGCGCGTTTGTCGCGCGTTTTTGTTACCGCGACAGACGCGCATATGCAATATGCCTAGTTGTGAACCAGGCCTAAGGTATATGTAGAGAGGGGTGCAATGTATAAAGAGTGTGAGTGTGTGTTTGTGGGGGGGGGGGGGTTTACAGGGGGGGACATCCCTGCTTTCTTTCCTTCCCGCTGGGCGCTGCTCTGTGTCCCAGCAGGGAGGAGAGAAAGTGACAGCCGGCCGAGCGCTGCGGGAGGAGAGCGCTGTGTTTGTGGGGTTTTTTTTTGGGGGGGGCCAAAAATTGTTTTTTGCACAAGGGCCCTTTGTTTCTTAGGTCCACCACTGATAATATACGTTGAGTTCAGTGATCATCGGATTCACTTTGTTAAAGGATAACCATACTTATATCCTCCTATCAGCAAAGTCTTATACTCAATAGTTCAAACCACTCAAAGATCTGCCACTGCAAAGTCTCCCAGCTAGGCACCTTCTTCTGCCCATCATTTTAAAGTCCTTTTTAAGGTTGGCTCAGACATAGCTCTCCCTATTTCATTTTTTATAGGGTTTGCTCTCTGTCTATATTGTGTGTGCACAAATGCATATGTAGTGAAGTTTAATTTTTTTTAAAGCATCCTTGAACTGAGGTTTATGTGCATTTATGTGCATTATGTCCATCATTTGCGGCACTGCAATTAAGGAGTATTCTATGGGTAAAAGGAATGGGACATGTGTGTGCAGTATACATATCAAGTAGGCCAGTGGCGTAACTAGAACCTTCAGGGCCCCGGTGCAAGAAACCATGAAGCCCCCCCCCCAACCACAATGGCACCACATGGTTAACAGGAAGGCTGCCGTGGTCCCCAGCAAGCGCGGGACCTCAGGCAGCCGCTTGTTTAAAATGTTAGTGCGGTTCTGTCGAGAACGCTGACCCAGTATCTGCGCATACGGGATTAACGAGGAAACCGGCATTTATTTACAAAGTATTCGTTTATAATGGTTAATTGTGACCATTAATAATATACCGTCCATGGCAGTAAATGAAGGATGGAATATTATTAACGGTCACAATTAACAATTTTAATGAAATACTTTGTGAATAAATGCCGGTTTCCTCGATAATACTGGTCTATGCGCAAGCGCAGATGCTGAGGTCGGCAAATTAGACTACGTCGGCATTCTCGACAGAACACCGGTATCTGCGTTTAGTATCGGGGCATTTTCACAAGTATGAGTACTCGTGAAAATGCCCAGTATTGGCAGTGGTGTATCCCTACTTAAAAATATAATGCATTGCTGGGCTTGTAGTCCTACACAGTTGGAGCTATTCTGCATTGCTGTATAATGCAGAATATCACCAGCTATGCAGGACTACAAGTGCCAGCAATTCATTATAATAAAAGTCGGCTATGCAGAAAGTAGCGGAACTACCAGGGCCCAGTCACAATTGCGACCCTGGTAGTTCCGCCAGTGACGTAGGCTCATATTCTGTTAAAACATTTTCTTTTAAGCGTTTCCTACTGTTAAGCACATATCAGCCACACTCACTCATTTCCCAGTGTGGCATCTCCTTTCTGTGCTCCATGGTTCCCCGAGTCCTTAGAATGCCACTGTCCAGCTCTATTCACAATCAGCACAAGGAGGCCAGCAGAGGCAGACAACACAACAGAAAGGTTTCATGGCTTCACTGCGCATTTCCAGGTACACTTGGAACCTGCCTGGCTGACCAGAGCTATGTAGTGATCAAGTATGGTTGCAGCTTGCAAAGGCATTCCAGCTACAAAAGGGGATCCTACCCCTTTCTTATCTCAATGATAAATACTTGTAAGATTAGCTGATCTTAGCTAACATGCTAGTAGAAAGTTCAGAGCAATCTATGGGTGGTTAATTATATTAATCAGACTAATCTAACAAAATTGTAAATAGTTCATCTAGACACAGGGTCTATCTGGAGAAAAGTGTGCTCATTTAACCACTTGAGTCTCAGGTACTCTTTTAATATAACACAGGGTCAGTGGCTAGTTGTCCTAGTGCTATTTTGGATTGGTCCCTGGAAACACATGTTTTCTTTGGTCCTGGCCAGGGTGCAGGCATCCGAGACTAAGTCCAGGAGCTGTAATGCTTAGCTTCTGGGCTTCCGCACTGTAGCTGATCAACAAAAACACATTTATTCAGCGTTGTGTTTACATTGGAAGTGATGTGACTTCAAAGGTGAACTTCCAGCAGTCCCTCCCAGTGCACAAGAATTGGGCAGAGCTGCACCTTACCTGCCTCTCCATGCAGCATTAAATCACTGCAGATATCTTCTGACATAGAATTGTAATTATTTGTTTACTTTGTAATGTCAAATGCTCACATAAGTGAGCGCAATGTCTTTCGGATTTTAGCAATAAATAAACTGTGAAAAAGGTGCCATCATGCTAATTTGTATCTTCCCTAACCCAAATTGATCTTATCTTAATGTAACACTAACAATTTACACAAACCATTCTCGTTCTTGTGTGCAATGTAGTGTCAACTACAGAAAAAAGCCTTCTTTTTCAAATTTTTTGCTAATTCTTCTGAATAAAAGCCTAGGAAATAAAAATTAAATATATCCAAATCTGCTACCAAATGAAAGCCCTATTTGTCCCCAAAAATGTGTATGTATATATATATATAGTACATTAGGGTAGACTGCAAATGCTTAAAGGTATAAGCTATTTCTAGAATTGAAAAAACAAAACAAACCCTTTGTGACTTAGGAAGAAAAGGATCCAAGGAGTTAAGTGGAAAAGTTAAGTGTATTTCAAGTAGCAACCAATCATCTTTTACTGCACTGATACTATCCATATTATTATTGTTCTTTGCACTTCTTTATTGAATAAACCTGTATGCGTACAGATGGTATAAATTGTCACTTTTAAAATAATTAGTATTAATAAGGTTCCAAAAGTTTTAAGTAGTGAAATCAGCAATTACATTTGTGCGTGGTGATTTTCACTTCAGTAAACTCTGCCAAAGCTTGTAAGTGATAACACATATCTTCCAGTTCAATGCCTGTATGTGTGATCTTACACTGCTATACAGTAAGTGATTACAAAGCTCAAAACATATGAGATACAATACTCTAAGAACAAGCTCAAAAACAGAAAGGACTATGTAGTGTTTGAGTGTTTCTACATTGGTTACAGAATCTCAGTTATACAATTTATACATTGTTTTTAATGGTATTTATATAGCGACAACAATTTAAGCAGCACTTTACATAGTTGCACATTCACATCTGTCCCTGCCCTCAAGGAGCTTGCATTCTAAGGACCTTCTCACACGCAGTTAACCCTTTCAGCAGGCCTTTGGAGTGTGGGAGGCTGGGATTTGAACCAGGCACCCTCAGTGCTGCAAGGCAGAAGTGCTAACCACTACACCACTGTCCCACTGTGTATAAGGCTGCATACAAATTTCTGTGAGTATACTGAAATGTATTTTGCTGTGCGGCAGTTAGTCCTAAATATGCATACTGTACCTACTTCTGCACACTACAGTATACTGAACTGAGGCATTTTTTGAGTGTGTATGACAATTAATACTATCATACAGAACAGAATGCCAAGCTCAGTATACTGCAGTGCATAGTGGTATCTATATATATATATATTTAGTACTAACATGACGAAAGACACAAAATAAATATAATAGGCTTATGTGGACACTCCGTTGGCAGTAGACATTGGCTGTCCTGAAATCCATATTCTGAAGAAAAGCCAACCATTTGCTGGACACCTTTACAGGGAAGTATGGATTACACAGTGTAACATCTGCAGTTGACCAGCTTTAATTTTATCCCTCACCATTTACCTTTACTTCCAGCACAATTTACCTTCACTTCCTGCATAAAAATAACAGAAAGTGAGACAAAATCTCTCCCCTCTGACTACTGTCACCAGGACAATTGTGCCCACTAGAAGATTTCCCCTCACCTCCTGTTACTATGACAAACATAAAACTCTGCAGATGTAGGGACTGAAGTGCCACACCAATTAAAAAACTCCAGATATAATTTTATTTCATTAAGGTCAGAGGACAGAGGTCAGATTATCCAATGCCTTTCAGGGGTCCAAAATACACCCCCTGAATGAGAGAAATTATGTATGTGGACTTCAATCCTTGCAGCTTGAAAGTTGTATTGTGTTATGATAAAAAGTACTTAAAGTGACACTAAACTCAGGAGTTAAATCTTAAAAATGTATTCAAGTACTTTAACTATTAACAATACTGGACCTTATTTGTGTATCACTCAGCTGTAGCTCCTCAAATTATCTCTGAATTTGTGCTGACACTGTCCTTTCTTCTGGAGGGTGGCTACTTTTCTTTCCCATGGTCCCTGGGTTGTAAAGTCGCCACAACTCCAAACTTGCTCCCATGATGGACTACAATCTCAATACAAATTTGCTAATCAAACATGATATTGTAGTCCATCACAGGAGCTAACTTGGAGTGGTGGCTACTTTACAACACACATAGGAAACAAACATAGTCCCCCTCCAGAAGGAAGGACAGTGTCAGCACCAATTCAGAAATGATTTGAGGGTCTAGTGCTGAGTGATACACAAATAAGGTCCAGTATTGTTAATAGTTAAGGTACTTGAATACATTTTTAAGATTTAACTCCTGAGTTTAGTGTTACTTTAAGGCTTGACAGCAAATTGTTTGGCAGCTAAACATAAAACTCTGAATTTTCCATCACTTTCAGTTCCCATGACAATGGTCACCTGAACAAGTAAAGAGGATGAATCTCCACATACTTAGCAATACAATCTGAGAGAGTTGTTCTCTAACTTAAACTAAAAAAAATGGCTATTGAGATGCACTTTCAAAGAAAGTCTAAATCCTTCTGGTTGGCTTTTTTCAGCATACACATGGAGACTGGAGTTCATGCAGTATCAAACCAGAAAAAACAGATGACTGTCCTGTAGATATCACCTCCTGGTCATAGGTGAAGAATGGAGGTGTTTTTTTAGCGAAGGCAACCATAAGTGAAATAGAGGAGTAGCAGGACCCAGCAACCTAAAATGCAAGCAACCTGTTGCTTGTCTTGGCGTGAATCATTGCTTGGACAAATTTAGCTTGGTGAATGATTTCTGCATTAATGTGGATGATTGCTTGCATCCATGGAAAATATTTTTAGGAACTTGTTTTGCTATTTTTTGTTTCCAAGCTTTTTATCGGTTTAAAACCTGCAATTTTCTTTACCTGCAATCAGTTCTACTTGTTACATTCAGTAAACAAACTTATTTTATTGTAACCAGTTTCCTCTGCCACCAACACCTTTATATTACAGCTATATCAGCCACCAATGCTAGCAAGCAAGATAAATCTATCAGCAAAACTCTTACCGTGTTTCCCCGAAAATAAGACAGTGTCTTATTTTTTTTTTTGCACGAAATAAGACACTAGGTCTTATTTTCGGGGGATGTCTTACCTGGCTGCAGCTGTGCTCTGCCGTCCAGGGAGCCACAAACAGGTGGGCATGCGTGCGGCCGGGGGGGCGTGTCTGGCAGGGGGCGGGAGGGAGCTGCCTCTCCGCTCTGATGCCATCCAGAGAGCAACAAACAGGTGGGCGTGCGGGTAGGTGGGCAGGCAAGGGGGCGGGAGGGAGCTGCTGCCGGTCTTCACATGTAAAATTTAATTACATGTGCAGCTACCCCATAATAATAATAATAATACATTGCAGATAACATGGACCCTGAGCATTCCTAATTCATATGAAACAATATGAAAAGGCACCTTATTGTTATGATTGTAACTATTTTGCATGCTCAGCATATTGTGTGATACACATGGACATCTGGAGAATATGGATCTCAGGAGATGCAGTCCAGATCTGCAATATTCCTAAAAACTGGAAGAAAGCCATAGTGGAATATGTGCCTATATAACTACAAGTTTGCTTTTACTTTCTTAACCTCTGTGGAAAATAGCAGCTGCTACAGACATTTTTCCTTCTTCCTGTTATACAGAATCTATAAAAGCCATAAACTGGATTGCAACAACGGAATATTAGGGAAAACAAATACTAAGAATTAAATATATCCATTCATAGTTGAACTTTGTTACTTAAGGCTTCATACATCTTTTTTACTGTATATTTATTTGGAACTCTTATTTATGTATGCATCAGGGTTTTAGGCTGCTAAAGCATTCTGCAGTCTTCTAGGCTACATTGGGTATAAAAATAGAAAACATTTATATTATTATTAGAATTGCTGGTTTTGGCAGTTCTGTTCTTGGTGTGGGATTTTGTCCATGGGAATCTAAATGATTGGAATGAGACGACTGCAGAAAATAATTCAACCTAATAGCTTCAGAAACATTATGCACTTTAGTAGGCAATACCGTGAACCAAGAACTAGGTTTATCAAACAGCAGGATGGCTTTGCCCAGTGGCAAACACTTTTCAATCTATGTAACTCTCCACAGAGACACAAGGTCCCATTTCACTCATCACTATCATTCTCATTAACAGAACATTGTAGATCCCCTGCTATGTTAATAAGAGCTGCACACACTAGATGGTGTTAGGTGGTATAAACTACCTGCTCAATGAACCTTGTCATCTACCCACCTTACATTAAATACCCCCTGTTGATAAGAGGTTTGCATGGCTAATATGTGCTGCTACTCAGCTACTTTTTGATAAAATAATTAATTACCGTCACTGCCTACAGATGCAATTTCTACTTAAAAGAATATGTTTTCTAGCTATGTTTTAAAAGAACAAATGTTGGTTTTATTTGAATATATATATTCAATGTATATATGTATATATATATATATATATATATATATATATATATATATAT
>NW_017306551.1:156608-224198 GCF_000935625.1 Nanorana parkeri
TATATATATATATATATGTGTGTGTGTGTATAGATTTAAAAAGTATGAAGTTACAACAAAGGCTATGTAAATATGTTGTATTCAGACAAAAGAATAAAGACTGCTATAGCACGCCACTTACAGGGGAGCTTATCAAAAATGGAGCCTACAGAATCTGGATCAGTTGCCCATGGCAACCAATACACTTTTATGTTTCATTTTTAAAGCTTAACTGAACAAACTGAAAAGAGAAGCTGATTGGCTGCCATGGACAACTGCTCCAGATTCTCTCTGCTCTAGGTTTGATAAATTCCCCCAAGGAATTTCCAAGTTATGCTTAAAAAGTAGTTCAGGTAATGCAATAAATAGGGGCCAATTCAAACCGTGCGCTGTGTTATCAGGCATTAAGGTACTCTGCATTAAGGCAGCCTATTTAAAATGAATGGACTGCCTTAACACAGCATAAGAAAACAGACATGACCCTTTTTTAACTTGGCACACCACATGGCATGTGTGAGGAGGTGTGCTTCAGGTCAAATGCATTGCCTGGCAATTAAGTAGCTTAAAATGTAGTTGTCATTCAAAATATATGGCACCATGGTTTTTATGTTACTTTAGTGCCAGTAGGTCATTTATGGAATAAACGGAGAGACATCCATATTTTAACATGTATGTATATTTGCTAGACCTACCATAGTGGAGTAGAAGAGGTAGGTTCCCCTCTTTTAAAATATACTGTACCTCTAGCTACATTGGTTTTAGTTTTGGATAGAGAGGGTAGTTTTTAAAACCCTTGTCATATGTTTTAACACATCACCTATTTATACTTTTGCCCATTTTGTTTTTCATAAGTTAGCAAACACATACAAGCATTTTGCACCCACAAATATCGGTTGTTTATTAAGTTGACACAGTCTCATAATTTTTACTTAACCTGTTTGCAATTACCCTACTGTAAATATCCCTCCTTGCAGGCAGGTCACTGAGGACATTTACGTTTTTTTGTGCATCTCTTTGATCTCCGGAAGGTGGCTGAACAGTGCGGCTTGTGCACCCAATATGTTGACAACTCCACGAGTGGTTGCCGATTAGATCATGACCTATATGATTATCTAATCATGGTGATCACAGGGAAGGTTTTTGCCCAGCCACAAACTTCCCCACCACTACTTTATATTTCCTTACTCTCACAGTTATGTCAGCTGCATTAATACAGTATTTATTGAACTCAGAGAACAGTGCTCAAAAATATTTATATATCTGAATATGCTAGGATATACCAGCAGTGGCAGCCCCCTTGTAATACTGAACACATATTGAAATACATCCTGTATGATGTCCCAATCCTCTTATGTAAATCACAGGTATTTATTCATGGGAATCTAACTTGCAGTACCTTTACCACAAACTGATCTATTTAATGTTTGAATATTACACATTGTCATATACTAAACAGGAAAGAAGGTAACGTTCTCTGCTAACTTATAGAGGAAGGAAGGAAAGCCTCCATGTTGATGCTAACACAGCTACCGTAGGCGTATGTTAGCGTAAGATGACTACATCTTTGTGTCGGGGGACAGCAGAGATGTGACATAGATTAAAACGAATGGTTGATCCATACCAAGAAGAAGCAAGGCAAACAATAGAACTGAAAGCATAAATGTCAATTTGGGATGGTAAAAGATACAATTTAAAAGGTAATATGAGCGGCCCCCAGACAAATGCAAGAAATAGAAATTACCTATTATTGAAGAATCAAAGGATGATATACACACCAACGTATTAAGAACATACTTGACTTAATACCTTGTAAAGTATAATGTAACATCATGAAGCAATGTTAATTATAGTGCACACATTTTATCAGTAAACAAGGAATTCTCTGTTCCTCCTGCCCCTTTCCTTTGTTTACGTGCTGTATAATCTTGATTACCGCACACTATCGGCTCCGGCGTCATAATTGCTTCTAATTCTACCTCAATGCCTTTTGTTATATTATCTCCGCAGTGTGAGAACCCTGAGGATATCTACACTTCTCCATGGCTGAGAAACATTGACAAATGCTGACTATTTATCCAGGCAAAAGAAGCAAGGTCATTTCAACAAGGTCATTTAATTTCATTCTAGAATTCTCTTGTTCCTTCACATCATGGCTCTTTGTCTGATGAGTTAAGAGCTGGAATCGTACTTTAAATCAATTTTTGACAAGTCACATGGTGTCAAACTGGTTGCCGCATTGCTATCTCAAGATGTACCTTTGTGATTTTGAAAGCAATGTTCATTTGTTTACACTACATATCTAAATAAAGAGCTGTATTGCAATGTGCTACTACACAAATAATTAACAGCAGATGGTGAATATCAGTATATATCACTATGGTGATAGCCCCACAAAGATACAATGTATATGAAAAGAATATATCATGCCATCTTATTCATTTACAAATGAACTTTTAATTAAACAATGCAGTTATTGTTTTCAGGCATCTTATTTCAATATTATGATAAATCTGTGTACATCTCTACTAAGATAAACTATCAATCTTGACAGTTTTCCTCTGTGTATATCGTAATGACAATAACTGAAATCTCGAGGGGCAGTATATACAGTAATTACTTTGTACTACACAGGTATCCCAGGCTCTTAATTTATCACTTGTTTTGATATGACATTAAAACCAATGCAAAACCTTGATCCTATCTATTCATTTACATTTGATTTATATGCTGTCAGAGTTTTGTAACGATTACTGCACAAATGTCGAAATCTGAACTAACTATACTTAATATTTATGTCTGTGCAGAAAACGTCTGTCTTTTTGTCACAAACTAGAGTCTGGATGTAAACTAACCATACACTAATCTATAGGAAAAATCAATTAATTGTATTACGGACATAGAATATATAAGTTACATAAAATACTAGATAAGCCATGAATTATGGAACAGAAAAAGACAACTGTAAGATTCACAACATAGAAAAGGCCCAGTGTTTCATGCCAGCAGTTGTTAAGATCTGTTGTTGGGGTATGGGTAATAAATGATAGGAAAAGGTAACAACAGAAAGTTATAATCAGATCTAAACCCAGCAGTATGTCTAATTACCTATTCTCCAGACCATCAGAGCCAACATAAGTTACTTTTGTAGGAGAAAGCCATTCTCCATTGATGACTTCCTTTGGAAAAGTCTGACTTTTACAGTTAATTCATAACTGCCTTTCTAGATGATAGTTCTTTGCCCGTGACTCAGAAAGTAGATAAGCCAAAGAATCAGCATTAGAATCAGACAAATCACATTTGTAAACGAAGATCAAAATGGCTGCCCCATAATATTTGTACTTTTTGGATAGTGCCAGGGAAAAAAAAATGATATATATATATATACACACAGGTGAAACTCGAATAATTAGAATATCGTGCAGCGTTCATTTATTTCACTAATGCAACTTAAAAGGTGAAACTAATATATGAGATAGACTCATTACATGTAAAGCAAGATAATTCAAGCCGTGATTTGTCATAATTGTGATGATTATGGCTTACAGCTCATGAAAACCCCAAGAACCCCAAATCCACAACCTCAAAAAAGTAGATTATTACATGCAATCAATAAAACAAGGATTGTACATAGAACAATATCAGACCTCTGAAAAGTGCAAGCATGCATATGTACTCAGTACTTGGTTTGGGCCCCTTTTGCAGCACTTACTGCAATTACTTTTGCACAATATTCTAATTATTCGAGTTTCACCTGTATATACACACACACACAATATGTGTGCTGTATATGTTTTCGGGGTAGACATCCTAAGTGGAGGTTTTTTTTTTGTACATGGCACATGCTCTGGCTCTCCTATGGTTTCCTACTCTATTAAGAACCATCAGCAGTGAGGGGGCGTGGCCGAGCCATGGACGTGTGAGGAGTGTGGCCGTGCAGCTCCGGGCCCGATTCAGCCTTGACCCCACTCTTTCCGCCCTTTCCCACCCTACTCGAACCCCATGTCCAAGAAGAACAAGCAGAGGGGGCAGCGGTCCACACCAAAAACAGCTTTTAAAAAGCTTTTCGTGCGTCAGGACACCCCCACCGAAGTGTGGCCTACCTCCACTGCCGCATCGGACTTTCCTACGCCGCGGCGGCCGAGACGCGATATGTCGTCGGCGGGATCCGTAGCTTCAGAGCGGCAGATCAGACGGGACCGCCGGGACGCTGGTGAGCCATCCACCCCTCTACCCCTTGAAACCATGTCCCCCGATGTGCAGACGGGCCACCTGAATGGGCACACAGCGGCCATGACACCCCCATCTGCCTACACAGAGAGCCCTTCATCCCACAGCCCTCAGCCTCCATCGCTGACACGCCACTCAGCCAGCACTGCCCAGGCACACGGATCTGACACCCAGCAGGGCTCAGGGGACTACAGGACTGACAAGCATGCTCTGCCACTGCCCGTCCACCCAGCAATCCCTACCTTCCCAGGCCACCATTACCCCAGTGCGAAGTGGAGTGGTCCTACCCCCTTCTTCAACAAGCTGAAGGAGACTCCTCAGATTCCTGGCACTCGGATCCTCAGCCGGTTTCTATGTATCCCTCTGAGAGCTGGCACCCCTCGCAGCATGGCCAGTTACACTTGAATCATTCTGACCTCAGGGATCTGATCTGCTCCCTCCCCACGAAAGCGGACATAGCAGCCATGGTACCCACTAAAGCTGATTTTGAGTCGTTCACCCTTCGTGTTGAATCTGCCTATAAGCAAGCGATCGCAGAGGTCAAGGAAGAGATCGCCACTGTCTTCTTCAAAGTTCTGGGGCTAGAGCATTCATAGGCGAAACTTGCCCACAAGAATTGCTCACACAATTGGAAGAAAGCCGATCTTCCTCTAATCAGCAGATGACAACCCTGATACTCGGATTGGATGACCAGGATAATCGCGGCAGGCGCAATAATGTCTGCATTAGGGGGATCCCTGAATCCACCCAGGCGCATGATCTGAAGACCACCGTACAGGGCATCTTTAACCTGTTCTTGGATCGCCCCCCTGACACTGCGATAGAGCTTGACCGGGCTCATAGATCCCTGGGTCCCAGACCGCAGAATGCTGATAGACCTAGAGATGTGATTTGTCGCATCCATCACTACAACATCAAGGAAGAACTCATGCGACAGGCATGGCGAAAAGGCTCAATTGAGTTTGATGGAGCCTCCGTTCATCTATATCCTGATTTGTCCAGACATACCCTGCAAATGAGGCGCTTGTTGAAACCTTTGCTGGAAGCAATTAGATCAAGCGGAGCGGCCTACCGCTGGGGCTACCCCCTACACTTGATTGTCCGGAAATCGGAAGGAACATTCTTCCTGCGATCCCCAGATGCCTTGCCGGACCTCTTCCGTTTCCTGGAGCTCGCTCCCTTTGAAGTGCCAAACTGGCTGCTCCTCCCAAGAATCGGGCAACCTCTCCTGGAGCCAGGGTTGCAAAAAAAAAAAAATTATTGGAATAAAAACAGAATTTATAAAAAAAAGAACCATCAGCAGTAACATAATTGCCCTTTGTCTGTAAAGGTTCTCATTCATCCAGGTCATGGTACATCTGTAAAAAAGTCAAGGCAGCTGGACTTGCTGTATTTTTCTTGCAGACATTTCACTGGACATCCAACCAGCTTTCTCAATTCAGAACGACTTGTACAAAAATTCCCTGGGGATTAAATATGGTGAATGTTGCCCCAATCCACATAATCTGTTAGTCACAACCCGGTGTTGATTGCATTTCCATAATTCGAGCTAGGTGTTAATAACCTGCCCAGACAGCATATGTGAAACCCCTGGTCATGATTCAGCACTATGCCTACATCTAAAGGAAAACGGTCACTCCTTTGAAGACATTCAAATATGCATCCTAGACAGGGAGGAGGACTGGTTTAAAAGAGGTGTAAAAGAGGACATTTATGTAAAAATGGAGAAGCCAAGCTTGAAAAGAGGTGGGGGGGGGGGGGGGTGTAAACATTTTATGTGGAATCCACACCTGGTTGCGACTAACAGCTTATGTGGGTTGGAGCAACATTCACCATATTTATTCCCAGATAATTTTTGTACAAGTCATTCTGAATTGAGAAAGCTGGTTAGATGACCAGTGAAACGTCTTCAAGAAAAATACAGCAAGTCCAGTTGCCTTGACTTATTTTTTACAGATATAATTGCCCTTTATTATTCCAGTTTCTCAGGTACACACAACTAGATGTCCTCAGACATGATGGCTGGCATCATTCAACCAGCTCCCTCTGAACACAGGAATCTACCCCCGTCTGTGAATGTACAGTAAAAGTAGAAGCAGCACAGTGATGAGCTCATCTCTTTGCCACTCTACTTTCTTCTCCTATCATTATGCTTCTTGTTCGTGCATTAACTGATTGGTTGCTTGTGCACTATGAGCATAGTGCACAAAATGGCTAAGGTCATAAGTGTCCACCTATCCTAGCCGAGATGGATCATGTAATGGCTATTTCTTGCCATGTGTTACAACACATTTACTGCCCTTTACATTATTACACATGCTCTAAAATACATTTAATAGGATAATTATAGGATAGTTATATACAATATAAGCTAAATGTTATATTGTATATTATATATTGTTTTATATTGTACTATGCATGTTATATTGTACTATAAAAAAATATTGTTACATGTAAGGATATAAGAACCACTCAATTCTGACTTTTATTATATTACTAATTGTTTCTAAATGTGTATTGGTCAGCTTAAAAAAATCACTGTCCTGTTGGTAAAATAATGGTAGTTAATTCACATAAAATGGCACATTGCTGTATAATTTTAAAGAGGAACACTATTTTATGACACATAAGACCACCACTATGCAGAGTTAGATCTTCCTTTATCCATAATATATATTCTATCAATATTGTTGACTTTAAGGGGGTGATTTACTAACCTAAACACATGCACGCACTAGGTGCGTGTGATTTTTACACAGCAAAACTTATTTATCAACCAAAAAGTCTCTAAAAGCATATTTCCACTAATGCCATATATGGAAAAATCATGCACATGATGCATATATAATGCTGCTTCACAGTTTAGACAAAAATGGTTAGCTCATGCATTTACATTCCTGCATTCATCAACACAAGCAACACAATGTAGAGCTAATTTACACAACATCACCTTGCAATTCATGCAGGGCTTTGCACAACACACCTGCTGGGTGTGTACACACTACAAAGGTGTCTAGATTCCACCAATAGATCATGCTGGGAGGGAACACACTACAGAGGTATATACTTGTTACCACCATACCTGGCCGCACCATGGAGACGGCCATGGTCTCACACCAGAGATGTCACGCTTTTTATATAGGACAGGATGAAGTTAGGGGCACTCCTGTGGTTAAATTGTGTTGTGACAACGTACAATGCTTTGATTATGTAACTACATACAGTTTGACAATGTTATGTGTTATGTACCTTTGTTTGTATTTAAAAAAAAAAAATTATTGGAATAAAAACAGAATTTATAAAAAAAAGAACCATCAGCAGTAACATAATTGCCCTTTGTCTGTAAAGGTTCTCATTCATCCAGGTCATGGTACATCTGTAAAAAAGTCAAGGCAGCTGGACTTGCTGTATTTTTCTTGCAGACATTTCACTGGACATCCAACCAGCTTTCTCAATTCAGAACGACTTGTACAAAAATTCCCTGGGGATTAAATATGGTGAATGTTGCCCCAATCCACATAATCTGTTAGTCACAACCCGGTGTTGATTGCATTTCCATAATTCGAGCTAGGTGTTAATAACCTGCCCAGACAGCATATGTGAAACCCCTGGTCATGATTCAGCACTATGCCTACATCTAAAGGAAAACGGTCACTCCTTTGAAGACATTCAAATATGCATCCTAGACAGGGAGGAGGACTGGTTTAAAAGAGGTGTAAAAGAGGACATTTATGTAAAAATGGAGAAGCCAAGCTTGAAAAGAGGTGGGGGGGGGGAGGGGGGGGGGTTGATACATTTATTGTCTGCCATATTCAATGTTGTTTTAACACCTCTCTCTGGGCAGGTTAATAACACCTCCTTGCTCCAAGTATGCAAATTATATCCACACCTGGTTGCGACTAACAGCTTATGTGGGTTGGAGCAACATTCACCATATTTATTCCCAGATAATTTTTGTACAAGTCATTCTGAATTGAGAAAGCTGGTTAGATGACCAGTGAAACGTCTTCAAGAAAAATACAGCAAGTCCAGTTGCCTTGACTTATTTTTTACAGATATAATTGCCCTTTATTATTCCAGTTTCTCAGGTACACACAACTAGATGTCCTCAGACATGATGGCTGGCATCATTCAACCAGCTCCCTCTGAACACAGGAATCTACCCCCGTCTGTGAATGTACAGTAAAAGTAGAAGCAGCACAGTGATGAGCTCATCTCTTTGCCACTCTACTTTCTTCTCCTATCATTATGCTTCTTGTTCGTGCATTAACTGATTGGTTGCTTGTGCACTATGAGCATAGTGCACAAAATGGCTAAGGTCATAAGTGTCCACCTATCCTAGCCGAGATGGATCATGTAATGGCTATTTCTTGCCATGTGTTACAACACATTTACTGCCCTTTACATTATTACACATGCTCTAAAATACATTTAATAGGATAATTATAGGATAGTTATATACAATATAAGCTAAATGTTATATTGTATATTATATATTGTTTTATATTGTACTATGCATGTTATATTGTACTATAAAAAATATTGTTACATGTAAGGATATAAGAACCACTCAATTCTGACTTTTATTATATTACTAATTGTTTCTAAATGTGTATTGGTCAGCTTAAAAAAATCACTGTCCTGTTGGTAAAATAATGGTAGTTAATTCACATAAAATGGCACATTGCTGTATAATTTTAAAGAGGAACACTATTTTATGACACATAAGACCACCACTATGCAGAGTTAGATCTTCCTTTATCCATAATATATATTCTATCAATATTGTTGACTTTAAGGGGGTGATTTACTAACCTAAACACATGCACGCACTAGGTGCGTGTGATTTTTACACAGCAAAACTTATTTATCAACCAAAAAGTCTCTAAAAGCATATTTCCACTAATGCCATATATGGAAAAATCATGCACATGATGCATATATAATGCTGCTTCACAGTTTAGACAAAAATGGTTAGCTCATGCATTTACATTCCTGCATTCATCAACACAAGCAACACAATGTAGAGCTAATTTACACAACATCACCTTGCAATTCATGCAGGGCTTTGCACAACACACCTGCTGGGTGTGTACACACTACAAAGGTGTCTAGATTCCACCAATAGATCATGCTGGGAGGGAACACACTACAGAGGTATATACTTGTTTGTGGCGTGTTTATAAGGTTAGTAAATAAACCCCTAAATGTCACTAATGTGCCCCTTCAAAAGATGTAAGTTAGTTTTTCTTTACAAAGTGTAGCTAATACATTAATAAAAGGGCAGAGCTAGATGAACTTTAACTGCCTCCGGGCCGGCCGTAGTAAAAAAACGGCCGGCCCGGAGCTCTCTAGATCTGAGCGGGCGTCTTTAGACGTCCGCTCAGACATGCCCCCTCGCGCGTGCTGCTGGGTGCGCGGGACCGGGAAATTACCGCAATTTAAAAACAGGCAGCGGTGCCTGTTAACATACAAGCGATCGCTTGTGTTTTGCAACGATCGGTGCGAGCCCGGGATCAGCATGGTGCCTGTGCCACAGGGGATCAGAGGGAGATCATTACACGAGCTCCCTCCTGTCCCCTCTCCTCTGAAAGAATGCGGAAGTGTTGTATAATACATAACTTCCGCATTCTTGTGTCACTGTCCAACTGCTTTCAGCTGTCTATGATGTCTCATGAAGTTGTAAGAAGTGAATTAATTGATTGCAATAAAACACTCAAAAAAAGTGTTCTGTTAGTTGAACTGGAGGCTAGTTAATCACTGTATACTGCAGGATTTTTTAACACACAGCTGACAACAGAAAATAGGCCATGTCAGTAGACTTCAGGTAAAGGAAATGTTTTACCCCATCAATATTCAGCCTCTATGGACGTTTATGCCATTTAAACATGTTAAGTCAAATGGATGAATGCATGCATGAAAATATATTCAACAGAGCAAGCATTGCATTTGCACATGTATACAATTGTTTATTAATCTGAACAGATCACACGCCTTATGTCTGCCACCAATCTTCCTACAAATATGATGCTAAAATTAACATAGGATTTTTTGTTTGTTTGTATATATTTAATTGGTGTATGTGTCCCCACTGGGGTAATTTACCCTTTATATTTGTCCTAGGAACCACTGTCACCATAATTAAAAGTTAGGGAATATCCAAAACTCAGAGTTATCTTTGAAATAGGAATGAAGAGGAAGTCTTCAGTGGGGACAGCTGTCCTCTTCAAAGAGAGGATTTCATGTACATGAGACAGGAAGGTATATCACTTCATCTGAACACTAACCAATAAAATCCTGACAGAGATTTTACCATTTTCTCTATTTGATCTAAAACTACAAAAATGTTTTGCATTGGAATTGATTCTTTCATGTTTCACAAAATCAAGTCCAGGAACCACCAAGTCCAGTTTTATTAGTGCTCTTTAATGTTATTCCCACTGTAGCATGGTATCCTTATGCTCTGCACAGTTCAACTGATATATGAGTATGTGAGAGGTCCTTGTGTTCACTCCTGTACTTTAACTTTAGGACATATCTCTAAATAAGCTGAGAAGTGCTTTGCTTTGGAAGGATCCTGCTTCGGTGAAGTCATAGTACAAGTACAGGACAAGCTGCCTCTAGAATAATAATAAAATACTCCTCAGGACTGACAAAATTTGTTCTGACACATGGATATGTCAAACTTGTGTATACTAATTATATAATTAACTAATTGCCACGTTGTTCTTTTCATCCTCAAACAAAACGTTTAAATTCTGTGAAACACATATGAATCAGCAATCTATTATTTGTAGTCTGAAATAATTGGTTACTGGATTTTAGTTTATATTTCACATTAGGCAAAATAGAATACTGGCATTGATCATCCCATGAGCTCTACATATTCATAAGTTACATAAGCAATTGCTACATATTATACAGAGGACAAGATTCTGAGTAACAACTAAAAAAGTGGATAATCATTGTGTGACTTTCAGATGTTTTTCTTGGAATGATGTCTAACAATTAGAGCTTATTATGACTGCTGTACAGATATGGCATTGGTATGAATGCTGGAAAAATGACTGACCTAAATTTTGTCAGAAATTAAGGGGATTATTCACAAAGCTAGCCGAAGGATCAACCATGGCTCCGGCTGATTCTTCGGCTAGCTTTGGCTGCCGGAGCCCTTCGGTTCAGTCGAACCAAAGGGCTGCTATACAGGCTATTCACTATAGCACGTACAGCTCCCGAAGGCGCCTGAGCGGCTCACCCTAGCCAAAGGCATATGCTTCAGGTCGACTGAGCCGAAGTGACACCTGAAGCGTGGCGAACGCCTTGCAAATGACAGCTAGGCAGAGCCAGCGTGATCTCACGGCTGGATCTGCCCAGTTGCAATTACAGATCAGCATCCTCAGGTGACCTGGGGACGCTGAATTGTAATTAAACAATGACAACTGGGTGGAGCCAGCCGTGATGCCATGGCTGTCACTGCTGGCCCCGCCCATTTTTAAATCTTTTTTTAACATTTATTATTTATTAATGAGAATTTAATGAGTTGCAGCCATGGCGGAAGAATTTAAAAAAAGTGTTCCACATAAGAGCTACCCTGAATTTGTTGAATGCATCGGAAATAGCAAGAATACCATCACATGACTTTCATGAATTTGGCTTAGGACTTTGTACAAGAAGAGTTTGGCAAATCACCTGCCAATGTTTTCTGCAATATTAACAGACTTAACTAAGACTAAGCTTAGAGTGTCAACCCTCTTCGAGCAAAATTGATGTTTCTACCACTGTAACATTTTCTAAAGTAAAATTAAATAAGACATTGATTAATTTTTAGTGTTTGTTATCTGGAGCACCACTCTGCTGTCATATTATTATTATTATTATACAGGATTTATATAGCACCAACAGTTTGCACAACTCTTTACAATCTAAGGAAGACATTACAATCACAATACAATAGTCCACTGTGTATAGACAGAATAAAGTTCCTTTGCACTTTCTACTGGAGTTGCATGTTAACTTGAAATGTATTGGATTCTAGCGGCTGCTAGTATACTAGTCAACTTATAAAGGAATGGTAATAAGCATTTGAACTGTGAACTGGATATCTGCTCACTATTTGCATCCTAAAAGATTGCAACAGCAGTAATCTGCTACTGAGAGCCAGATGGCAATTGTCCATGGAATGGGGCTGAACAGTATGCATGAAGCTTGCTATTGCCACATGAGCAGCTCAGCAAAATCAGGATAAAAAAACTTGTAGCTGTGTGAAATTATCACACTGAAGGAATTCCAGGGCAGTGAGATGAATGCAAGGGCATCCCCAGGCACGGAGTCACCTGGATCAGCCAACGGGTGACATCCCCTCTGGGACGTCATCGCACACACACGCAACATAATGACGTCATATGTGCTTTCCGGACAGCGGCCATCTTGGTGATTGACACCAGCAAAGAGTGGGGGGGGGGGGCATTCACCTGGTAGGATAAGGTATGCCACCGGATCCCCTCTTTCTTTCATGCAGCTGTCGGGCTCTCGGTCCATGACTGAATACCTGACTTTTCAGAGGGGGTGCCACCAAAGTGACTGTCAGTCATTTTGATGTTACCCCCTGTGATGGTGTCACCCGATGCAGGCACACCCTTGGTGATGCCACTGGATTCAAGCTATATATCAATGATACAGTCTGCTGCATATCCCGTTGGTACAATGTATCCTCTGAAAACACACTGACTGTTTCTGTAACATGTAGCCACATTGAGGCTTAGGCCAGACTTTAGTCTGATGTATATCATTGCAGCTGTATAATCATTTACATTTGCAGGATTCAGAATTGTGATGTCCTAAAAGCTTTTAGTCAACTCATACCAGCAGTATTTAGTGTGGTGTTTTGGATGTATGGGAAATGAGCATTACTTGGAGTTTTTGCCAAGATTGTCAGAAATTTTAATACACATTGGGAAGTGTTTTATTATATTGGGGGTTAATTAGTTACACATATATAGGTGAGCAGTCTAGTCATAGTTCGTAGCTGCACACCAATACAGATGAAATATATGGGCATACTGACTGTGTTTTATTGCATTTTACATTGTTCCTTGATATTTCCCATACAAGTAAAAAAAAAAAAAAACAGACTAAAAAGAAGTTTACAATTTAAAAAAGCAGTCATGTAAAAGATTTTGTAAATAGATAAATAAACATACAAAGGAGCATATGTACTCCCTCTGAAAAGCAAGCTCCAAAAGCAATACAATATTTAATATTGACATTATAGACATTTATGTCACAGTCTCAGTAAGTGTCCTAATCCAGATATTTCCAAAGATTTAATGGTCAAAAGTAAGTTGTAGACTGAAGGTGTGGTCCCAAAATATAAGGGGGAATCAATTAACAATTTGGAAGATAGCACTGTTGGACTGTAAGACTAGGTTCACACCTAGGCGGATTGAATATGCACGTTTTTTGCGCGGTTTTTTACAGCGATTCGCGGTAAAAAAAAACGCGCGAAAAACACGCGTTTCCAAGGGATACTTGGCTGTATCCCAATGGAACCGCCCGACCAAAACGCCCCAAAGAAGTACATGTACTTCTTTGGGCGTAGGGCGTTTTCCCGCACGTTCGTACTCGCGGAAAACCGCCCAGAAGGGAACCATGCACATTGAAAATAATGGCATTTCCCTGTTTGAGCGTTTTTCCGCGAGTACGAAAGCGCGGAAAAACGCCTAGGTGTGAACCCAGCCTTACTGTAGTACTAAAACTGCTGAAGGCCATGGTGCACAGTAACTTTCCTCACAGTGGCAAAACCAATGTTAGCTTAGAAACTCACAACAATGTTTCTTTATATTATCCCTTTCTAAAGCATATTGTAGAGCATGAAAACAAAAGTCTTGCTCCAGTTAGTTGTCCCCTTTATTAGGAATATATATGACATTCTCTATGTATAATTATGTAGAGTATAAATGTGGAAAACCAGAGATCTAGACTAACTACAAACACAATACTTTCTATCAGTCCTGGAAGCTAAAATGATAATGCTGACAATACTGGCATTGGGAGACTTCATAGACTTTGCATTTGGCCCAGTTCAGTACAATTGCTTTTTCCCTTGGCCTTAGAACTCTCTGTATGTTTGCTGGTAACTTTTCCATAACTCCCAGGGTTGCTTTCCTAGTTCAAATCTTTACCTGGTGGGATTAAAAAAGGGAGCGTATTGATCTCAAGTATACTTTTTTTCTGTTGTATTCTTTTGTCTTAAAGCAGACGTTCTTCAAGCGCTCAGAATGGCACAGTACAATGTAAATTATACTGTCATATTGATATAATGTGATTAACTATATAACTTCTTTTTTACTCTCACACCTCCACCAGATAATTCTTAGAAGGCAAATAAAAAAAGAGTAGTTTTGGCTATAGCTTCAAATAATTGTGGTGGTTATTGATATTCTAGGTCTTTGGACACTCTGTATAACCTGCTTAACCATAGCTGTTTAACCACTAATGCTTTTTATTTTGATACCACAATGTGCATTACCAAGCCATACCACTCAGGGAAATTGCTGTACCCTGTTGGGTTATATTGGGCTTAAGAACCTTATACAGGTGAAACTCGAAAAATTAGAATATCATGCAAAAGTTCATTTAATATGACTGCAATGTAAGCACTGGCTTTGTTATGATAGCCACACTGCAGGCATCTTCCACCTTAAGGCTCAAAGCACATACAAGCACTCAGATACCCCCAGATATTATGCCTGGGATTATACCATTTGGTAAGACAAATGTGTAGTCAATTGCAGGCTAAGTCTAAATCGCAATAAGAAACAATAATGTAAACACGCCAGAGGCTACAGTTAAAGTCAAGAGTTTTTATGTAAAATGTAAATTACGATCCAAATTGTAAGCAGTAACTCCAAAGCAAGGTCAGAATATGGAGCAAAGATCATAAGACTAAAATGTAGCATAGGTTTAATACAAAGTATGCAATCCAATACAGTATGCCATCCTTAAAGACCTTAAAGAAAAATTGCAGTCACTTTTCTAAACACTGATAGCAGGTAGATATTCTGAGATTCTGTCTCTAGTGCCATAGAATCTCTTTCCTTGCCAATAGCCTGCACAATTAATCTTATGGTACTCAAATATATTCACAACACACACATTAAAGGATGAGTAAGATGAGGAATATGCTATCACACAAGTAGTAAAATATATGCATGACCAGTTGTAAATGTGAACATTTAAATGTGTAAATGTGAAAAAAATTTAATTGACCCAACACTATTAATAGTTTTTTTCCCCTCCCCCAATGTTAATGTTAGCACTTACCTTAGAATTATGTCTCCGATCTTCTTCTTTCCTGATGTTTTAATCTGTCCCTCCAGCGGTGCGATGGCTCTCCGATCCAGCGCTGACTCCTCTCTGCCTGCTGGCACTTCTGATCCCACGGTGTCTGCATGCGGGTGCACGCGTCCATAGACTTACCTTGCGTCTCTGCTCATCTTCCGGCCGAGAATCCGAACTGCGCATTGTGGCCGCCCGAACAGGTTTGTTTTCTCGGGCGGGAGCGCGCAGCGAAAACAAGGTAAGTTTAAACCGCTGTTAAAGCATTTTTTAAAAACTGTTTGCCTTTATCTACTGCTTGATAGCAATAGATATAGGCAAAAAAAACGGGAGGGTTTAGAACCCCTTTAATATTGCTAGTGTGGAACCAATTTGTGTTATATTTTCTTTTCCAAGTGGTTTTCAAACACAAAATATTCTCTTCCAAATACTAAAATCTTATATAAGCTTTAAAATGCTAATATCATTTTGAATATGATGTTTAATTTTTTAAAGTCTCTAGGTTGGCTTTTAATAGAGCCTGATGATCCTGCAGTGAAGGTACTTGTTTAAGCACTTCCTGTTATATGACAATGTTCTTTCCCTGTCTTCCAATTGTGTCCCTGTGTTGTCATTCTGTATGCACATGTTTGTTGATTTTTTTCTCTGCACATCATATACCCCCATGGGTTATTGTTCTAACAGCTTGGGGGTCTTCTCATTTCTATCTCATTAGGTAGCACATTGAGGGACTAGACTTTTGCCTATGCCCTTACCCCTTCCTTGTTTAACCACTTGAAGACCAGGGTGTTAAACCCCCTTCCTGGCCAAGCCATTTTTCAGTATTCAGTGCTGCAGTACTTTGACTGACATTTATTCAGTCATGCAACGCTGTACTGAAACAAATTTTATACCATTTTTTTAGGGACAGATTGAGCTTTCTTTTGGTGGTATTTAATCACCACTGTGGATTTTTTTTTTTACTATATAACAAAAAAAGTACCCTAAGTATTGTTTGGGGTATTGTTTTTGTTTTGATTTGGGGGAGTTAAGATGGGTAAGGGAGGCAATGAGCCAGGCTGCTGGAGATCCAGCTATACATGGCTCCTTATCTACACACATGAGCAGCACATTATATTTATCATTAGTTGGGTGTGAATGAGCGCCCAACTACACATGGCTTCATATTTATTTTTCATATTTTTTCACATACACAACAAGCCTCCTTGTGAGGGGCACTTTTTAATTAGTGCCCCTCACTTTTAATTAAATATATGAATATTTATTTACTCTATATTATATAGTTCTATGAAATTAGAGTTATTATAACATAAACTTTTCTTAAAATGAGGTTTCATCATGTTTTTGGTTAATATTATGAATCTTGGTCTCTAATTTTATGGTTTCATTTCTTTTTGACGGGGATATAATGTGCTATTGTCATGTTTTGATTTATGGAAATATAATGTTACTTGATATTGTTATATGTATTATTATATTTTGTTACATTATACACAGCGAAATTGATAGGGCTTAATTGGTGAACTGTCTGTGTCTCTTCGGGGACGGTCCCTTTTGTGCTGGATGACATATTCGGGCCAGCCCCCTCTTTTTGACATCTGCCTTCTGGGGGGGTGGTCTGTGCTCGGATCCTCGCCCCCTTGGGGCTGGTGGTCCCTCTCGGCTTGCTGTATTTGTCTGACCTACGGCAGGGCTTCCTCCGGGGTTTACTGCGGGCGGGAGTAAGTTGGATCTCTTTATTCTTTATTAGATCAATAAATGTAAGTCCAGTTATAAAGGTTATCATTTAGCATTAGATGTTCTTCTATACCATGAATATAGAACCTTTTGGTTTATCCAACTGTAACGGTAATATCCCCTCCTCCTCCCCTCTATATAGGTGGAGGGGACAGCATATGTGAGGAGCTATCTCTGTTCATCTAATTAGTACCTACAAAACATGGGGACTATTCGTCATTTTGGACTGTACCTTGTTATATATTGTTTGATATTATATTATATTATATTATAATTTGCAGTATCCATGGATGGGGCTTTAGCCTCTTTTCTTCGGTACTCCTGTAGTCCCTCACTCCATATGTCTTCTCAGCGATGTGTGTTGTCCCCCTGGAGATGTGGACTCATTCACCACTTGTCACGGGAGCCAGGAAACCAGACCACACGGAAACGCAGGTAAAATAAAGTTGTTTATTTAAAGGAACATAAATAAACATTCATCAGGGAGCAGCGAGGTCAAGAACAAGCCGGTCAAGTCCAATGCGGGTACATCTGCCGAGCCGGGATCATGCCCAAAGCGGGTAGTCGTCCAAGCCAGGGTCAAGTCCAAAGCAGCTAGTCGTCCAAGCCGGAATCAAGTCCAATGCGGGTACGTCTGCCGATGCAGGGCCAAGAGCCAGAGGAAACGTCAGCCGGACCGGATCATACACAGAAACACGCAAAGGAACTCAGATCGCCAGAGATGAACCTTGGAGCACAAACGCAAGGGCAATGAACCTGAATCCTGAGCAGACTGATATAGTCAGGTGTTGCCACATCATCACTGTGCGACGCCCAGGCAGCAGGCAAGCAATGATGCAATCAGAGGATATAAAAGAGACTGCAGTCTGCACATGTCCAAAATGGCTGCCACCATGAGGACAAGGTGAGACCTTGACACCACTAAGACTCCAAAAAAGGTTATGTATTTTTCAATGATTATTAGTATGTGATGTAAAAGTTTGTATTCTTATAGATAGATGTATTTATACCCATGGTATTCAAATATTGCAGGCAGCATCTTATCTTCCTGAGGAAGCTTTTTTAAGTGAAACGCGTAGAAGGCTGGACCCACTGTGCAATGATGCAAGACTGGATATGTTAATGACATTATATGATGAATCTATTGTGGTATTTTGTGGCAATCCCACGGTAGAACCGGGGCTTGTAGTCACCCAGGAGTCTCATCCAAAAGGGGCTGAGTGGTTCCAGGAGGCAAGTTTTTGTACTGGGAAAGAGCTGACTTTGTGGCTCTTCCCAGGATTTCTGGATTTGGCATGGGATCCTGGAACTGGGAGATTTCTAAGAGAATTAGGAGGGTTGAAATCTCCATTCCTGGGTCCATGCTTTGGTAGTGACCAGCACCTGATTGTGCACCTGTGTACATCCCTCATGAAGAGTGTGCTGGGATGTGTTCAGGGCCCCACCTGTGAGTCAGGAGAACTCCACCCAGGAGTCAGAGTGGAGGCCAGTGCAGCAGGGAGCTGCGGGGTTGTGAGACCTCTTGTGCAGGTTTAGCACAAGACCATCAGGAGGAACAGACCGTGGCCTGAGGCCAGAGCAGCAGTGCTGTGAGTGAAAGCCAGAAGGTTGGATGTGCCTGTATTTCTGGGATAAAGAACCCCTGCGAGGGTAATCACATAGTTTTGTGAATGTTCATTTAATAAAAGTGGGCAAGGAAGCCCTTAAAAGAAGTGATAAGCGAGTGGACTCCGTCCTTAATGTGCTACCGTTGAAAGCTAATCTCACACTATATATATATACTGTACATATGAAAAATATGTTAAAAATGTTTACCATATTGTTGATGCCGTGTATGTGGCTGTGTGGTGGTCCATGGAGGCGTTATGCCTATAGTCATTTTTAGACTCTTTTTTGTTGGAGTTGTTGTGGATACAATATTGATGGGCTTATACATTTGGCTCTATTTGTATCTATGTATCTGTATAATTAAAATATATTTTATATCAAGATATATATGCAATATGTGTTTTTCATGCCTAGAGTGACACCTTCAAAGCCCCACAGGTAAAAATACATCTGACTAGTATAGCAGCCAGGCATTTTTTTGCTGTTTTTAGCTGTTGATCTGCCAAAAATGTACCCAGGTCTTGATTTCCTTTTGTATGGTGACAACAAACAGGATTTTCAGGATTTTTGATTTAGTCCTCAGATTTACAAGTGTCAAACCTGTTCAATTGTCTTTTTTCAAAACTACTGAGTCCTTTCCCCTACCCTCTCCTCATATTCACAATACACAGAGTAATTGTTCTGTAGTCTAAAATAAATATAAATACTGGAAGGGCTGATTCGATGTACTGAGATAACAAAGGAAATGTGTACTACACACAGCACATCTCTGAATGTTTGAAAAGATCAGCAAGTATTTTTTGCACATGGATATGGGTATAGAATATTTTCAAACATATATTTTACAGAGCAAAAGGGAGCAAATAATAGATTTTTTGTTAAGTTTGATATATATCCTAAGGTATTATAAATAGCTGTTATTTCTTGTAATACAAATTTTTAATCCATTGTTATACCCCAGAACTCCTGCTCTCCTGAACCTTCTTTGCAGACACTTCCTGTCTTCATATATTTACTCAAGCTGATGAATTTCGATGGCATTTCTCAGGACATGTTTCCTAATGGTATCAAGAGTGGACCATGCCTAGGTAATGTGAGTTGAAATGGAAGGCCTGTGTGACAGAGTGACAATGCAAGAGCACCATTGGGAGAAAGGGACAGAGCATTGTCACTCTACAACAGGAAGTGCCTGAACAAGGACCTTCATGCCAGCATAACCAGATAGGATTTTATTGAAAGCTTTAGATTTAAATATATGGAAAATAAAGTAGTACTAAACCCTTGTCTTTTTTTCAGCAACCCAGTGTTATTCATTAAAGTAGAACAGGACCATATTTATTTCATTTAGCAAAGTTCATAAGCTCTTACTTTATTTATCTTTTTGTTGTCACATCCCCTGGCTTCCTATACACCGCTTCCTCCAACTTTTGGTCAGAGAACATGCACTCGCAACCTAAATATTAGTCCCTAAATCTCATTGATCAAGAATACATGTCTCATCATACATTGTGCTATTGCATCCCATCTTTTGTGTGTTGTCCTCTCAGACACAGATGGCATACTTATGTTGGGATGTAGTCTGCACATGGGAGCGTGCATGAATGGGTGTCTCTATAGAAGCCTGCAAGCCAAAGGAGACACCGGGGAGAAGGAAAATAGGGGTAGTGATCATGGGACTGGGGCAAACATAAAGGAATAGAAGCTGGAAAAAGAAGAGACAGCATGCAATTAAAGTTAAGGCATCTGCAGTTGAAAAATAGAAATAAAAATCACTAAAACATTTTTCTTTTTTCTACGCTGGCAATAATTTTTTATACAAAATATGATCTATATATTTTTAAACATTGAAAATACTTTGAAACAAATACTGTGAATATCCACTTGAGAAATCACCAAGGGATAATCTATTTGTAAATGTATATTTCTAAGTCACTGCTACAAACTACTTTGCATTAATTTTCTACACAAGTGCTTTGACTAAGAAAATGAAAGGCTTGCAGATAGGTGTGAATCTGCCCAGGTTAGATTCACTGATAGTTTGGCATATCTGGTTTGAAGCTTAACGACCCAAATTTGCAGAAAATCCAATAAAAAATCTATTTTGCAAATCCTGCTGTTAAATTCTGCTAAGTCTTAGGGCTGATTGACAATCTATTGTCAAAAATGGCACTGGGCACTGCCATGAGGGCCATTTAAAAAATCAAAAACTTTTTTTTAAAGTGAGTCTTTGCAATGCATGCTTTGGGGATGCCTTTAAGCTGTATGTGGTGTTGCTGTGAGAATAGCACATGAATTCTAGAATGTTGGTGTGGGAGTAGCACACTTTTTTATCAAGCTATAACAGGTCTGAATTGAGGGGTAATAGTAGTAGTTACAACTGATCTAACAGCTATAGGAATAATAATACAAAAACAAGCTATGACTTTCAGCTTCATACAAATTGGCCAGTAGCACAGTTTAATGGTATATAGTTACATAGTATTTGAGGTTGAATAAAGACATTAGCCCATCAAGTCCAACCTATTAGGATCTCATTCTAGGAGTACCTGTACCCCTGTATATTACATTCCCTTAAGAAATCGTCCAAAAGTTTCTTGAACAATTCCACATTATTTGCTGAAATCACCGCCTGTGGCAGTGAGTTCCAGACCCTAACTGATCTTACTGTGAAGAACCCTCTTCGCCCCTTGTGCTGGAATTTTTTTTCCACCAATTTTAGGTGATGGCCTCTAGTTTTTGTAACGGAGTTAATTTTAAACAGTTTATCGCTAATGTTGCTACCACCATTGAACATCTTGTACATGGAAATCATATCCCCCCTTAATCTCCTCACCTCTAATGTGAACATGTTTAAATTTAGTAGCCTTGTCTCGTAGCTCTGGTCCTCCATACCCCTAATTAGTTTGGTTGCCCTCCGCTGGACTTTTTCCAACTCAAGGACATCTTTTCTTAGTACTGGTGACCAGAACTGGACCGCGTACTCCAGATGAGGTCGAACCAATGATCTATAAAGTGGCAAAATTATAGACTTGTCCCTGCAATACATCCCCTTTTTAATACAGGACAAGACCCTGCTAGCTTTGTTTACAGCAGCCTGGCACTGCAAACTACCTTTCAGTTTGTGGTCTACAAATGACCCCCAAATCCTTCTCCATTTCTGACTTCCCCAGCGGCATACCCATAATTGTATAACCAATTTGTTTATTTTTAATTCCAAAGTGCATTACTTTGCATTTATCAACATTAAACCTCATCTGCCACATTAATGTCCACTCCCCTATTTTATCCAGGTCCTCCAGGTATAATTTATAATATGTTATAAACTATACTATAATATAGATTGTGAGCTTTTTTTATTGTTGTAGTACCACACTGCATTGTAAAATAAGAAAATGTAAAAATAGAGTGCACAAAAACACCACATTTCTCCAACTTGCTCCCATGCACTTTTTCACAAAATATTCAAATTATATACTTTTATATATATATTCTCTGTATAACTCTGCAGAGGTTCAGGCCTTAGCCTGACCCTTTTCAATATTGACTTATGAACCTCTTACCCGCTTGATGTGGCATATGTCGAGCCTTTAAAATCATTGGTAGGACTTCCTTCCATGTCACTAGACTTGCAGATGTTGCAGAAAATGCAGCAGGAGAATGTTGTGGTGGTGGGGGGATGCAGAAAGTAGGACATAGAGAAATGAGGAGGAGTGTAGGCCATTTGCCTCTGACTTGTCTCATTGAGGTGCTGTGCACACTGAGCTTTATAGTGCAAAGTCATGTGTTTCCTCATGTACGCGCTACTCAAATTGCTGGTACATTTGCAATTGCTGATATGTTGTAGACAGAGGCTGCAGACCACAACAATGCACAGCTATGATAAAAATTGTGCACATTGCAGAGCCCTGTGGTCTGGCCCTGGGGATAGCAATGGCTTGTACCTGTGGCAAAGTATCTCCAGATAGATTAGGATGGCTGCTCCCATCTGTCCTCTGCAAACTGTCTCTGAAGAAGATCCTGCCTCACTACTGTTTGGCCCACTTTGCATTTAGCCCCAGCTGCAGGCACATCATTGCCTGCTTTTGCTCTCTACCTGATGTCGCCTGACTGCAGGGATGCTTGTGTATGATCAATATCATCCTCCTGCATAAAGTCAGTGATGCACTGTGCCTGGGAGGAGGAAAAATAGGAACACTTTGTAATCCACTCCTCTACCTTTTGCACATGCAGTGGCTGTATTGTACGGCCACTAAATCTAAAGGCAAAGAGACCTTCACAGATGAGGCTGCCTGACCATTATTTGTTCTAGGGAGCCTCCCTTCATTTGCCAATCCTCTGTCTTTCTTTAAGCCTGCCTGACATTTTTTCTAAAAAGATTTACTAAATTTAATTACAGCTATGCAGCTATGGCAATAGATGGGATAAGGATGTGGTAATAAAGACAATAATAAAATAAAACAATTAAACTAAATCACACAAAAAGGTAGTCCTGAAAAGGACTGTTGGGTCTCTGAACTGTGAAGACAAAGTAGGGACAAGAATATGTGGACCTCACTACAATCCACAATAATTAAGTGCCACATAGAACAGTATAGCACCAGATCACAATTTAATGTGTCTACACAGACTGGCAGCTCTCCCTTAACTACTGCAACATAAACTGATACAGCAAAGCATGTTGATAAGAAAGCAGTTGAATAGGACAGACGATGAAATGACCCACATAAATTTGCTAGCTAACTCAAAATTAGAATATAAAAGTGTGTACTTGTGATCAGGTTCAAAAAGAAAGCTTACTGTTTAGACTGGTGTGTGAGCATATTTTTCAGTGTTTAAAGCCAGATACCCAAACTTCTCACAGGTCAAAATATTTGTAGATACAGTAAAGCAAGATAGACAACCTTGCCACACCAGCTATGGCGAAACTACAAATCATATCATGCCTCTGCCTCTTGGAGTCTGGGGCCTGGGGCTGTCAGAGTCTTGCAATGCTTCATGGGACTTGCAGTTTCACAATAACTGGAGTACCAAGGTTGTCTACACCTGGAGTAAAGATAAACATAAAGAGGGTAAATTATCAAAACTGGAGCAGATGCATTCTGGAGCAGCTGCCCATGGCAATCAATCAGCTTCTAGTTTTAATTTTCAAAGTTTAACTGTACTAACGGAAGATAGTAGCTAATTGGTTGCTATGGGCAACTGCTCCAGATTCCATCTGTTCCAGTTTTGATAGATCCCCCATGTGTACAGTTAGTAGACTAGAACAGTGAGCATCAGATTTTGACAGTGTGACTCAGCAAAATGGTTGAGGAGCCAAAAGCAAACACAAAATATGGAGACCAATGCACACCGTAATGCACACCGTAATAAGTTATTGGTGTTTGTTATTGAGCTAAAATAGCAATTGTCTTTGCAGTCTCTAAATGCTAATCAGTAGGATAACAACCTCCAGATATAGCTCTGATCAGCAGAGTAACAGCCCACATTCAGCAGTGTACACCTTACAACCATTGTACAACTTTTTTTGTCCAGACATCTCACCCTTGTTCAATTTTTGTACAACTAGCCCATCATGCACCAACCAATGTAGTTCGCAATTAACGCTCATCAGCACCACCACCTGGTCAATTTTCATCGATTGAAAAGACAGCTTTTCGTTTGAGCATGTGCAGTTTTCATCTTGAGATTTTTGTTGTACAACAACGCCACTAACCTGTCAATTTTCATCCAATTAGACAAAAGTTTTCTAGCCTGCTTGAAAGACAAAAATCTGCCAGGTGTACAGTAATTGAGGTTGTACACTCCCCATCAACTGGCAGATTTTCTGATGAAAACGCAATTGCAGACAAACATCTCCAGATAATTGTAAGGTGTTTGGGCACCTCAAAGGTGCCCACACACTTTACAACCCTCACAAGACTTTGTCTTGTGAGGGTTGTAAAGTAATTTAACGGACGCGTGAGCACACCGGCCCGTTCGGCAGTTATCCCTCGATCATTCTAAAAACTAGCCGCAAATCGTACGATTCTTGGCTGGTTTTCCAACATGCTCGAAATACAAAAGTTGTGCGACCGTACAGTAGAAACGGTTGCACGCCTTCCATATACTGCACGATTATCGTACGATCGCAGGATTTCCCGTGAACCTCGTACGAGAATCGTGCAGTGTATGGGCACCTTAACAAACCTCTGAATGTTGCTTTGTGAATTTTAGAAATGACTAAACTGATGCAGCCATGAGCAAATGCAACTTGCTTTCAGGTGCATTTCATTTGCATGTGAGATCAGTTTAGATGCTTCTGAGATTCAGAGTTCATTGACAGGTGAATTTGGCATGCATATGACAACCGTTTATGATGCATCAAACCACTTATAGACTTGCATGGGAAAAGAAACAGTTCTGGCACAAAAAAAGCCCATCAACACAGGCCTAACACACACACAGTGCTACTTCCCTCAGCATGTGGTTGCATCCTTTAGTACAGCTATGAAGAGGAGATGCATGGGTATGCAAATTTGGGTCCCATCGGGGGTTGCACTTATGCAGAATATCCATGGACTCTAATGTTAATTTGGGGTTTCTTTGACACCTCTTGTTCCACAGTAATAGACACATATTTTAGTTTGGGATTTTGTAGAGCAACAGTGGTCGTTGGAGTTGAAACGTACTGCATTTCAATACCCAACATTGGCTCCAGTGAACCTCTTCTGGCTGTACACATAGCCTTAAACATCCACAGGGTTATTCACAAAAGGGTGAAGAGTTTGGAGAAGGCAGGAGAAGTGAACAATCTAGGACAAAATAGCTGATTTGGAAAAATTCTCCAATTCAGCTCACTTTCCAGTTCAGCTATGTTGTCCTAGATTATTCACTTCTCCAAACTCTTCACCCTTTAGTGAATATCCCTGCCAGACTAAAACAATCTGCAATCCAGTAGAGAAATCTAGCCATGCTTAGAAGCTATAGGATAAGGGCCAATGCAGTGGATCTTAACTGTACTGGAAGTCAGGCACAACAAGAAGACTTTGTATTCATTTCTACAGACATATATGCTGATATCATATAAGACTTTGCAAGCTGTAAAATATTCACACTTACTTACTGAAGTGAAATTGGAGAATTATGGGCTTTCATAAAATTTTCAATCTAGATGATAAATCCTTTTTTTTTAGAGGTCTTGTATCTTTATGCTGCAGTCTAATGTGTTTTACAGACAGATTGCTGTCCAAACCAGTTAAAATGCAGGTACTAAATGCTGAGCATCTAATGTCTGAAAAAGCCTATAAGTATGCTTTAATCCATTAGAACATAGGGAACAAATTAATATGTTTGTGTATGTGTGTAAGGCTGAACATATCCTTTCCAGGTGATTCCAGGTCTGAGTACAGAAATACTTGGCATAAGCAGTATTTTGGTCCTTCAGTCTTCTGCACAGAAGAGAAAAGGGCAACACCACATTTGCAAAGATTTTCGAACAGGTTGGTATTTCTTTCTGTGCAATAATGCTTATCATTCTCTAGGGAGTTTATTTCAAGACACTGCAAATGATTCTTTAAATTGAAAACTTGCTTGTGAATATAAAGCTGTATGTGACCACCCTAACATACATTTCTCCAGCATGAGAATGAATATTGTATGCCACTTATACAGTATGTATCTTTTTAGCCACACCTAAATACTTTTTTGTACTTAATCTAATAATGTGTCTTTTACATTTACATTAGGAGAGATGGAAGCATGTTTTACATAAAGCAACAAATCTGCACTTCAACAGGAAATGGGCTGTTGCTTTCATTACACACAAAGAGATGTGCATTGCTTTGGATCAACTTGGACAGATAGACAAACCTAATGGAAAACGTAATTTCAATGTAAATGCCTTACAGTTGGTGAACAAAATAGAATTAGTTTTTCACCAGGTGAAATAGTAATGGGCTGCTTAGATGTGACTTTTCTCATCTGTCTGGAAATAAAATCAAGAGAGAAGGTATGACTGATGCAGAATTATAGCAGGTTAGTGGCAGTAGCTTTCTGCTGTCAACATCAATAGATAGGAAGACAGTCACATGGCAGATTGAGTTTTAATTTACAGACAATCTTACTTACGCCATACATTGGATTGGAAGACACATGCTCGCACATGTAACATATGTTTTGTAAAGTGGCAACGTCCGCAGTTAATTCAGAGGGGGGAAAACACTTCTGATCACTCAAAATTGTTTGTAATAGGCTTGTCCAAAAAACAGAAACATAAGTAGGAGTTTAGTGCTGCATAACGGTGAGGTTTAGAATTAATTTGAAAACCCCTGTTATGTAAAATGTGACAGAATTCCATAGCAGAACTTTCATACAACCCCAGGGCCATGTGGTGCAGGTCTTCATTTTAGATGCACAGTTAATGTAGTCAGAACCTTTGTTGTCTTTTTATGATCCTGATAAAAATGTTATGGCTTACTAAATTCAACCAATTGCTTACAGTCAACAGCTATGGGTAAGGTAACAGCAGAAGTCATGACTGGCTCCTGTAACCTTCAAAGAACCTCTATCAGTTTCCTGGGAGAAACTAGAAACTTACCTATCTGTGGGTATTGGTAAGTTGCACATATGCCCACCACGTTACCTGCCCCACCTACTGAAGTAGTAAGAGTGCAGAAAAGCTTGGCACCATTTTTCACCAGTCTACTGCTTGATACCACACCATTTTATTAGGGTTCCCATTTAAAGAACCTGTCATTGCTTAATGACTTATACGCCTTTTTCAGGAAGGCAGCTCTCCAGCCATAGTAACAGCTGTGTGCAAGAATGGTATCTGTGGGATGCCACATAAATTTTTCTTTATTTAAAGTATATTTAAAAATAATATTGAATAGAGTAGAGAATTGTTTAATTTTTTTTTTTATTGTTTCCACTGACTTTAAATAGATTTCTTCTCACTTTCTGTTGTGTCTTCATGCCAGAAAGGAAAATAGCCCCAATGGGATACAGCCATCAAAAAAGAGGTTTTAACCATATCCTTGTATATGCAAATCTAAAAAAAGGGTTTAGGCCTTAGTCAAACTTCAAAATGAAACCAAAAAATTAAGTAACAATACAATTGAGATCTATTAAATAATAGTGCACCTGTCGGAACCTATCTTGAGTGCGGATCAGGCAAATTGTCATGGTAGTATATTTTTAAGTGTTCTCTGATCTATATTCAGTAGTATGGATAAGGCTATACATTACATGTTTGGTGGTTGACACAACTGTTTGTGTGATGATTTAGAGCAGTTTAGAATGCTGGACAGCCACAAACAAAGCCCTAGCATCCTCAACTTATCATCATCACTTTGCACAAACATCAGAAGACAAAACATCTCAACCTCTGAAATGGCTCTCTCTGTGCAAGTACTGCTGTGTAACAAATCATAATACCAGCAATCATATCTGCCTTCTGTGTCAGTGAAGTGAGAAGTATTTCAGAAATGTCCAGGCGGCAGAGATAAGAAAAAACTCCATCTACGTAACAGATAAATCTGCTATACTGCACTCAAGAGAAGCAGATAAACTATAATAAATAACTGGATTTTATAAAGACCACACAAAAGGTTTACATACAAAGTTTATGTTTACCATTGTGAGCTGTTCATTTTACTGATTTTTATTTTTATGTGAAATAAATAAAGCCATTTCTTGCTCCAAAACATATCTTTTGTTATTCCAAAATGATCAATATACCCAAAATTGAAACATCAGATAATACTTGTACAATTTAGTAAAGCTGCCCAATGAAACAATACAAATCCTTGTAGAATATTGGAGTCACCACAGATAATGCATCTGAACTCAGCACAAGCAGAATTTCATAAATCCTGATACTCATATAGATGACCAATAAACAATAAATTAACTACTATAGCACTACCATAACATCCCATGGCACTCAATGCAAGATTTGCCTTCCTGCCTATACCTGACTCCTGGGCCTGCTCGTGGCAGTTCATTTCTATCTCCCAAACTCGGTTAGATTATTTTCAAAACTATAAATATATTGTAAAATTTTGCATGTCAAGATATGCATTGGTAAAAAATGTCCTAACCCAAAGCATCACATGTTATTCTGTAAAGATAAATCTTAGAAAATATATTTTTTTCTAAATAATACTAGCAAAAAAGGAATGGGGTTATAATTAAATATTTGATACATAAAACACAAAATATCCTTGTAAAGTCACCGCTTTTTCAACCAAGAGACCACCTGCCATTTATTCCATTTATTAAGTGGACACCTTGAAGACTCCTGAATGTTTCAATAACATGTAACTTTATTCTCTGTATTATAAAAACATGCAGGCCTAAATGAGCTGTTTCTTAAGATAGAAAATAATTGATTTTGTCTTTCTGCTCAATTGTCTTGCTTACTGTCTAAAAATTTGAAAACCTGAAGTATGAGTTTTGGTTTGTATATGTTCCACCTGCAGCAAGGTGGTAAGGGGCAACTAGAGATTGACAGGGGCTGGCAATGGTCAATTAAAGAGGGAAGAAGATTGTCCAGTGGTAATCAGGAATGTGTGATGGACAGCTTGTGGTTGTCAGTGGTGGGTAATAACTGACTAATAAACAGAAGTAGATAATTAAATCTACATGAATACATTTAACTGATGTGTCACAAATATCTCTACCTTTTATTTTTTAACTACTTCAGTACCGGCATGTTACACCCCCTTTATTACCAAGCCATTTTTCAGTGCTGTGCAAGTTTGGCTGAGAATTCTTTCATCATGCGGCATTGCAACAAAATTTATTTTATATCATTATTTGGGGCTTAATAGAGCTTTCTTTTAGTGTTATTTAATAACATTTTTTTAACTTGTTTTACTATATATAGTAAAAAAGACTAAACAATTTGGAAAAGCCTGTTTCCCCTACTTTTATTTATAAATCATAGCAAGTAAAAACTTCAGGAAAGTATAAAAAAATCTCCAAAATGATTTGGAAAGTAGACAATCCAAGGTGATATGATTTTTGCCACAATATTTTGTAAATTAAGAAACATGATGGTATTGAGGGGGTTTTAAAATGTAGAGCTTTGTAATAGCACACAAGATACAATAAATGTACAGGTCATAAACAGAGGGAGGCGGGGTGAAGGGGTTATTGTACAGGTCACATACAGTGGGAGGATGGAGATGAAGGGGTTAATGTATATCTGTGCAGGATAAGTGACTTGAAAGGGTTAATATACAGGTCAGAGCATAGATACAATGAATCTAACATAAGCAGGAGAGGGGTGTTAAAAGGGTTTACATGATTTGAAACTTTATTTATTTGTTTATCTACTATTTATATGCTGCTATTGCAGCTTCTTTTCACTTGTAAGTAATGAATGGATGACTCATCCATACATTACTCACTTTACTCTCCCTCGCCTTGATGAGTAAAGTGAATCACAGGACACAGAGCTGGTCCAATCAGCTGTGTCTAAAGCTGCTGTTCTCCGTTGTCTACTGACAGTGGGAGCAGTGTTTGCAGTGGATGCGTCCACTTGCACACATATGTTCATGGCAAGATGTACAGGCATATACTATATGTACTGGCAACAATGTGCCAGTGGACCAGCCATTTTAATACAGCGTCTGCTCTGTGGGTGGTTGAAAAAACATCCTTGAGCTCCAGTCAGTTGAGGCAAGTTAGAGATAGAAGACAGGTTGCAACCTGTTACATTCAGGAACCTGCAATGAAAATTAAGACAATGCTTAGCACTGTCTTAAGGTTACATGTGCTGACCACCTAAAATTATTCTGGTTGTGCTTTTTATTACAATACTGGGACTGATCATGTGATTATTATAAATACAGGGGTTCCCAGCAACATCAGCAAGGTGTTGACATATGCACTGAACTTTCTATGCTTGGGATTTACAGAATACTAACTGAAAAGTTTATAAACAGAATTTATTGACCACCCAATGTAATGTATTACAGTTCCTAACATTTAATAAACTACTCCTGCAGTGCCCACCATCACTGCAAGGGTTAAATGCTTGTTTTTTGCCTTGGGATAGAGGAATAAGGTGTAATACGTACCTAATACCTTGCTCCAGCAAGCTCCTTCCATCTGTGCAACCAGTCCCTAATCCTTTATATCTAGGGTGCTTTCTAGCAGCAGTCATATGCTTACATCATCAAGTAGAATGAGTGGACAATAGCTCTATATGGTACTTGAGGACAGCAAATGACCTACCACAACCAGAGCATTGGACAGGAGTGGAAAGCTCAAAAGCCTGTCAGGGAAAAGGTAAGAACTACAGCTTTTTCTTCTGTGCCTAGTTTAAAAAAATTTTTTTACCCTTTCAGTGCATGGGGCAGTGCAAGGGCAGTTTTTTTTTTATTCTGGAGTTTAGCTTTAAGTATTTTCTTTTTTTTTTAACGAGAACTGTTTCCATTCTACTTAGATGTATTTGTCTTTACAGCAACACCATATATTCTTCACATGTTTTTCATGTGGATTGTCGCTTACTTAAATGAGAATAATTCAATGCAAAATTCAGCAAATAAAACAGGTTATGGTAGGTCCTGAAAAATAAGCAAGCTTTATTAGAGTTATTATATGCTTTAGAATGGAGGAACTAGGGTGAATCTTTCTGAAAGGGTAAATACATTGGCTACTAGATCTTACTTCATTTTATCTCTTTTATTTGTACACTGTTGGCTCTTTGCAAATTTCATCTTTTAATGCAATATTTGCACAACAGAATACTAAATGAGAGATGGCTTTTTCTTACACAATAATATATTAATAAATAGCAAACATATATTTCCCACAGTATAAAGACATTATATTTTATTTTATATTTGTATCTAACTAGTATTCACCTGTTGCTGGCCATTAACAGTTGAATCCCATCATCCTCTTACTACTGCCACCTTCCTCTCAACTCATTGGGGCACAAAGATTAATTTTTATTGATCAAAGGTTGAGATTTTTAGAAAAAATATACAGTTGCTGTATATTGTGACAAGTCAGGAGTGTATTTATGCAGACTTAGGTAGTGGAAGATCTACTTCAATTACATTATGTGATATTATTATAGGCTCCCTAAAGACAGGGTATGCTGTGAACATGAGATGAGTGAGTTTAAAGAGCAGCAATTGTCAAATTTCAGGTGAATAGAGTCAGATACAGATAGTTAAAGGAGAACTATGAGGTGAGTGCTTTTCACTCACCTTATAGTTCTAGCCGACCTGTGACAATGAGACTGTCACAGGTCGGCTCAGTAGATCGGGAGGTGAGAGAACACATACCGGCGTTCGCTCACCTCTCGATCCTGTCACGGCTCTCTGCCATGACAGGGGAGGGGCTGGATTCCCCCCTACCCGCTCCGATCCTGGCGATGTCTGGCGCAACGGACGGCTACAGCTGGCTCTGTCACTAGATAGGCAGATCCAGCTGTCAGTCACGCAGCTGGGCGGATCCCGGCACAATTGTCGGGATCCGCTTCAGCTGCGGCGTCTCAGTATACCGCGAGCAGCAGCTCGCGGTATACTGTGGCGTCTCAGTATACCGCGAGCTACAGCTCACGGTATACTGAGCATAGGGTGATGGGAGGATGCTAGTTTGTGTCCTCCCGTTACCCTAAGGAGAACTATGGGGAAAAGCCTTAACCCATAGTTTTCCTTTAAGCGAAACAAGGAAAAAAGAAATTTGTAGATAAGCTTGAACATTCATGATTCATTTACATTAATCTAAAACAAAATATTCAGAATATTATATATAAACACAGTCATAAGTGGATTCTTCTGTAAACACTGTTGTATAATAGTAAACAGTAATGCGTTAAATTTGAATTTGCATTAGAGAAAGTTGGAGGACAAATGTTTAAATCTAATTGCCTGGCTTTTGTGCGGTCCAGCTGGTTTAAATATCCACTGGCCCAGAACATGTATGAAGTAACATTTGTACTCAAAGTAACCCACCTCAATGCAGGCACCTGAGGCTGTTTCTATTCCTAGTTTAATCAAATACATCATATGTTGTTCTACACAGTGCTGTACAACAAGTACTTAGTCCAGAAGACATGTATGTTTCCACAGTAACTGTCTAAGTACTGAATTATAAAATAACTGTTACTAAGGTTAATGGAACAGATCTATTTGCACATTGTAAAAGAAAAAAATAATTAAATGTTTAAACACCAAGAGAGTGTAACATAGTCGCGTTTGTGTATAACACACTCTTCATTTCTTTTCTTACAAGGCTCTTCAGAATGTCTTAATGGTTTCTATGGGAAACACAGAAACTGTGCATATTACAAGTGATCTCCCGCCGTTTTGGCAGGTGTGGGCAACATCAAATGAATTTATTACATTCTGTGTTAACAATGAAAATTATAGTAAAACTGGATAAAAGTGGTCTTCATCCAGCTAATTTGAAGCTACCTTATGAGACAATCACACGCTCCTAACAGGTTTTTCTTTTCTTTCTTTAATTCTAATTACACTTAATGTTGCTTGTCGCATTCGATTTTATGGTAATTATATTTCAAAACTTTTGCAATTAGGGTGCAGTTAATATTGTGGAATATTGCAATTATTTTTCATTGTGACACCTCCATTGAAAATTGGTGGCAAAAGTGGTGGCGTAATGATCACATTGTTCATCTAAATAAAACATGTAGCAATACGGCAACTGATCCAATTACCCATTTCTATTTATAATTACAGATTGTCATCTCCTATGCCAAAAGCTATAGGCATTTCCAAACAAAGGTAATTAGCACTATAATTGTAGCCTAATTAAATTATAAAGGGCATTTTGTTAATATGCCCTATTTTATTATGGCTTTTAATTATACAATTTCAGTGTTTAAGATGGCTAGCACTTTATTCTTTTCCAATACACACTAAAATATTAGTTTTTAATAGCAAAGAGCAACAATATTAGCATACCATTTTTATTGTGATATAAATTTTATAATAACATTGGGCTTAATGGTTTCAAAAAGAAATTATCATAACACACTTTATTTTTCTGACTTATATGGGTGTAAAGGCAGCAAAACATTTTACTGATAGCCATCCATTTTGTTTAATATAATGCTAGCTCATTAAGAAATAATTCCACACTGTATTAATGGGAAAAAGGGGTGCATCGGGGGTGATGGGTTAACAATAATACCTTCTCTGATGCCTTTCTCTTTAAAATCAACCACAAAACACTTATGTGTCCCTGTCCTCCTATAGTTGTAAGTGATGGATCAGTTTAGGTTAATGAGGAAATAAGAGAATGAAACACAGCTGGCATGAAGTAGGACTAACAAAAATGGCAAATTGTTGAAATGAGCAAATTAAGGTGACTCGGTCTGCTACAGATAAATGCTGAGCCACTCTGAATGGGCAAAGTTTTGACACTTTGTGGTTATGATAGGCTTGCATGCCTACTTTCACTTATCCTTACTCTTCTAAAAGTGTAAATGAGATGAACCCTGGCTCCAAATCTTTTTCATAGATTAACAGGTCATATAATCTTACAATTACCTGGTACAAGATTGATTTATCCAATCTACCCAGAATTATTGTTATAGTATACTACTCTGTGTGTTTTTCTCATTCTGTATTCTTTATATAGGAGGTGGCCAAAGAGTGCCATTTAGTTCTCTTTTTTTCTCTCTCTTGTGCTTGCTTCTTTCTCTGTGCCTCCACTTGCCCATGATCCCAGTGTCACCTTTAGTTATGTTCCCTTAAAGGAGAACTATGAGGTGAGTGCTTTTTACTCACCTCATACTTCTAGCCGACCTGTGACAATGACACTGTCACAGGTCGGCTCAGTAGATCGAGAGGTGAACGAACACATACCGGCGTTCGCTCACCTCTCGATCCTGTCATGGCTCTCTGCTGTGACAGGGGAAAGGCTGGATTCCCCCCTCCCTGCTCTGATCTGCCAGTGATGACTGGCGGAACGGACAGGGGAGGGGGCGGGTACAGCTGGCTCTGCCTCTAGATAGGCAGAGCCAGCTGTCAGTCACACAGCTGGGCGGATCCAGACATAATTGTCGGGATCCGCTTCAGCTGCGGCGTCTTAGTATACCGCGAGCAGCAGCTTGCGGTATACTGCGGCGTCTCAGTATATCGCGAGCTACAGCTTGCGGTATACTGAGCCTAGGGTGATGGGAGGACACTAGTTTGTGTCCTCCTGTTACCCTAAGGAGAACTATGGGGAAAAGCCTTAACCCCATAGTTCTCCTTTAACAAACTGATGTGGGTTGCTTGGAATGTTATCTTTTATCATCTCATATGCCTTGGGTTGTAACTAAATATCTTGAGAGTGCAGGTTGACACAGTGCTTTTGAGTTTGTTCTGAAAAAAAAAAACGTTTCCATTGTTTCCCTTCAGCAAGTCCTGTATTATATAATATCACCAGGACCTGTTTCCAAAGTAGAAATGAGAACATACAGTATTCTGTGCAGAAGGGACATGAAAAGTACAAGGAAGGATTGAGAAGGCAAGAGGTCAGGTACAGGCCAGCTGGTCACACTCTAAATGTGTTCTCAGAACTAAAAGGGAATTAGCCAAGGCTGAACTTTGTAGATATCATTAATAGCTGTTTTGTACACAACCTAATGATCTCTGATGAAATTAAACTAGCTGCAAGCTAATAAAACCTTAGTTGAAAATTGATCTAGTGCTGCCAGTATGTTTTGAAGTCATTAGCTGACACAGGCAGTTTCAAAATCAGGTATATGCTGTATACATGAGCAAAAAAATAATGTAAGAGTAATATTGTTATATATAATGTGTGTGTGTGTGTCTGTGTTTGTATGTATACAGACTCTAATGGAGATTGGGATTATTTGCCTTAATTAACACCAACTCATTACAGTACAAGTAGTCACTCGAGTCAGCTATAACAGACAGTCAACTCCTGATTTTGCCATTTTGTGTTACACAAATTCTAACAGCAACTTAAAGATGCAGCCCATTAGTACAGTGATTGAAAATACCCCCTGGCCAGCCTAGTGACAGCTGAGGCTGCAGCACTATATTAAGTCATGTTCTGGGTTACCAAGAGACAGGTGGACTCTATACCTGTGATGATGTGAACAGATTGGGATATTTCTCCATTATATACAGTTAAACATAAATAAAGAGTTGTCCAAAAACAGCAAAAATTACAAGATTTGATTGTTCCCAAAATGCACAGCTTCATGGTATTGTTTGCAAATATAATACATCTAATATAATCTTTACATGCTTTACATGTGCTCACATTTTTCAGCCTAGGCCATACAAGCAGAGACTGCTGGAAATGTCATGTAGCTACACTGTACATCACACAGGCTGTAAGATATGTCAAACCACAGAGGACCACGCTGGTATGATTTCATAGAATGGATGAATTAAACTGCATTTTAATAGAAGAATATATATTCTTTTCAGCCCGTTAAAGTCTACAGAATGCTGATACTAAAAGTCAATAAAACTGGTTTAATATCAGAGAAATTTGAAGGAAATCAGAAATAATTGACATATCTACAGTGAGGTGCTTAAAAAAAATGTGGCGGAAGTGACATCATGGGTCGAATGCAAATAAAAGCGCACATCTATGTTATAAAGGTAAGTACCAGATTTTACATATGAAATAACAGTACAACTGAAAATTATTTTACAATATTCATTGTGACATATTCTCTACATACAAGATGTTTTCTCTCTTAATAGTGAATGCTATACAGATTACATTAACTTACTTTACTGTATGTATGGTATAGGCTCCCCATGTTAGTTACACGTGTTAATCGAACATGTAGATTTTATCCATTAAACTCAAAGTGAGCCACAGGCAAAAACAACACAAGAGGCCTAGGCTTCCTGTGAATAATGTTTTCTCTGCTCATCCATATCAAGTGAAGATAACAGTCATTCCTCACTAATGTGTATTTCGTACACATGCACAGAAAATGATAAATTTATCCTGCTCAAGTGGATAATGCCTGTTTAAGAGGTCACTAGCTGCAGCCAAACATGATTTGAACAGTCAAGGGTGCTAGATGTCTTTTGTAACAATGAAAGGCAATTATAAAAGATTTTACTTAACTACTTCAACTATTGTTCTTATTCTTTAATTTAATACAGGTCTATCAGTACAATTACAGATACCATGCTAGTGGCATAAAATAAATAAATAGTAGTAGTTTTGAATTTAACTACTAATTTAATTACTAATTTTCAATTTACTGTCAGACTTAATTGTAAAATTACTATACATTTACTATTAAAAGAATAAACAGCTACAGTACCATAATTTCTGAAATTCATAAAGAGTGTCATAGACATGCATTAGAAATCTTTCTCCTGTCCATGCAACTTGTGACAGATTCATGTAACTGTCTGTATGGTGTAAATTAATCTGTTGCAGAACCGACTCAAAATTTTGTCTGCGACACAATACTTACACCATATACTCCAACATGGAAGAGGCCTTTTTACCTCCACTGATATGGCAGCATTTCTTCATTACCGTATTTTGCGGTCTGTAAGACGCTCCGGACGATAGGACGCATGGCTTCTGTGACAGAAATTCTATGGCAGAAATTCTGTCACAGAAGCTGCAGTTAGTGACATCACACAGAGCAGACGAAGAACTTTGTTCTTCGTCTGCTCAATGGGCTCTATGGTGAGCTCCCATGGGGGGTCCCGCAGAGGTACGGGGGACCCAGAAAACCTCGGCGGGGGACGGACACTATCGCCGATGCCGCCGCCGCTCGATTTAATACAAGGGATCTACTTAGATCGTTTGTATTAAAACGAACAGCGGCTCCCACTGTACATTCAGCTCTGCTTGTCAGGAGCAGGGCTGAATGTACAAAAATAAACTACTCGCCCGGCGCCCGAAACTGCATGTCCCGGGTGTCGGGCGATAGGTATTCGCTCCATAAGACGCAGGCACATTTTCCCCCTCCTTTTGGGGGAAAAAAAGTGCGTCTTATGGAGCGAAAAATACGGTAATTTCTTACAGCCATAGCAGTAGAATGTAAAAGAGACACACATTAGAACTACTTGAATTTGTTGCATGCTACGGAAATAGCAAAGCTTTCATGAATTTGGTGAAGGACTTTATTTTAGCACACCAAATATAATATATCCTTTCTGCATGTACATGCAATAATAAAGAAGACATAAATACAAATATATGTGTTAAAATGTATGTGTGTGAATATATAAGGAATACCTGTATGTATATATATATATATATATAATGTAAAAAAAAACAACAATATACTGTATAAATAGCTGTGTATGCATGTTGAGTGAACCTTGGCCAGCAAACACAAACAAGTTTTAAAAAATATTTCTAAAGATAGCAATACACCTTGCAACCTTTGTACAGTAATTTAGGTTGTGCACTTCCCATCAACTGGCAGAATTTCAGACTAAAATGCAATTGCAGACATATATCTCCTAGATAATTGTAAGGTGTATGGGCATAATGCTACTGAACAATGCTGCTGTAACTTGATTTCCATGTGCAGATCCTAAACCCTTTATGCTGCACAGGCACAGAATAGTCTACATTTCTGGCTCTTTAAAATGTGTTAATGTAGATTTTTGGTAAGAAGATATGGGCAGGGGGCAGGAAGCAATGTAACCCAATGTTCACAAGAGCAGAATTGCATCATCAGTAAGACGGCTTTTAAAGAAGATCTCCAGGCATGTACAAAATACCTGCACTGCAAGGGTCAAGTGTTCAATTGGTCTAGGGTCTTAAATAAGGAAGATACACTCACTTGATTATCAGTCCCATTGTGGGGAGCACTCACCTATCTCTCACTCTGCTCTTGCTGTGGAATATCCCTCAGTGTCTCAGGTTCAATGCAAGTCAATGCATGTGATGACATTATGGATCCTTAGACCGCCGGAGCCCAGGGGAGAAGAGGTTGTGGGGACTGGTCTAGCAACCAGACAAGACTGGGGATTGGGTGTTGTTATTTAAATCCAGAAGAAAGATACTGATCAAAGATGATGCTTTCTGTAAAATGGTACCAGAGTTTGTGAAGAGAGAGAGGCTAATGTGGCATTGCAGATAAAGAGAAGCCTAATTCAGCGTAATATGCTTTAGTAACTATCATTTGTTTTAAACATGGTAACATTCGTTTTTATATATTACAGTTCTACTTCTGCAATCTGCAATGAGAGAGTTATGTGGGCTGCTGGAGCTGAACTATCTTTTTGAAAATGCTGGATACCTGCATGACTTACTGATGCAGTGACTTCAATACATACTGAGTAACTGATCTAGCAAAGGTAAATAGATCAGGTGTTCTAATGTCACTTATCATGCATGCTCCTGGTCAGTGATTTAGGAAGTGGTAAAGCCACAGGCAGCCAGGGAATTGGCATTTTCACATAGAGGCCTACAATGGCAGCTTTTTCTGTCAGTACAGCTTTCCCGTAATATAGACTTTATACAAAAGAAATAGACTAGCGTCTACTATGGCCTAGGCATGTAAGCCGGCAAAAACTTGTTGTTTCAGATCTTTTGTTCTTTTGGGTTTCGGGTCCGAACACCATATATTTTGTTATTCAGATCTTTTGGAATCTTCCTTTAAGTTTCAGACAGGGTTTTCTGATTGTCAGGTCACATGTCCAATTTAGTTTAATTTCAGATGATCTGAAATTTTGTTAAAAGAACATTCGGATTAGATTGCATTTGACCTCATTGGAATTTGGACATTGAGATGCATCCAAATGTCCAAATTGATGACATTTCATCAAATTTGCATTTGGAGCAAACCAAAATGTACATGTTTATTATGGCTTTACTATGTCAATATACAATGGAAAGCGCAATACCTGATAAAAGATCTGTGCTCTAATCTATTGATATCTAACAAACAACAATAACGTAAGCAATTTTAAGCATGGTAAACATCCTGCTGGTGATCTTCTGCCAGCAGCCACAAACTGCATCAGAATAACACCTTTGAAAATATCAGCATTCCTTTTGCAGCACTGTGTAGAATTATTCACCCCAAAATTCCTTAAAAAGCTAAAAGTTCTCTGTAATTCAAAGAAGATGAGAAAAGTCCACAACAGATATCTGTTCCGCACACATAAAGTCCTAAAACCTAAAACATAAGAAAATAATTTACAGTTGATGGACAAATGTAATAAAATAGCAAATACAGATGTTTCTGTGAAACTTGTTTTTTACTCAGTAATTGGGACTTAGGATTTTGTGGGTACAAGGACTGTGGCATATGTGTGCAGTGTATACATTTAATAGACTCAAGTGCCCCAGGTTTAGCACAATCCTAGCAAGGCCCTTGCTACAGTTTTATCATTTTCATTCCCTGAGAAAGTCATGAAAGCGATGAAGCACATTAGGAGGGCCAAGTGTAGTAGACTCAAAGGAGAGAAACTAGTGAGAACAAGCAGTGATACATTTGTACTCACAGAGGTTACAAAAAAGTTAAAAAAACACCCATAAACCTTTTTTTTTTTATAAATGTGGTTGTGGTGATGTGGTATATGTTCTGAATCTAATACCTGAGCATACTTCATCACATTTGTCTGTCAACAATGAACTTTTCTATGATCTATGAACTATGGACTATGATCATTTCTGCCGCAAACTTTCTTATCTCCCTTTTTAGAATAACACAGATTTTATAGAGAGCATAATATTATTATGCTCATCTGCCTTTGCAAATCTAAATGGTGAACATAAGGGTTATTGGTTTACTTCATCTTCTTGCATTCAGGAACTATGGTGAATTACAGATTAAACAATGAATGTTACAGAAGGGAGACTCTTTAACTGCAAATCCGCAATAGTGTTTTTTGAAATTCACAGTCCAAATGATAAAAAAAACAGTGTATCAAAAGTCTCAGAATGAACCCTAGTCATAGTCCACTAGGGTTAGAAAACTGTCCAGACAATGAATTATTTTCATACATTGTTTCAGGCATTTAAAACAAGTTTTCTGTGTAAAAGGTGGGTTGACATGGAAATGTAGTCAATGGCTTTTGATTTATCTGGTTTGAGACTTTAAAATTAACAGATGCCATTCTTAAATTTGTACGATTTAAAACAAAATCACTTTAGTGTAACTGCAAAAAAAAACCAAAACCCAACAGGATTAGAATTTATTCAAAGCCTCTGAGCCTCTGTGTTCTCTTCACCACTGTTACCAGCTGGAGCTGTCAGGCTGCTTTTTTGCTAATACAAGGTTTGTAGGTTTAGATTCAGGCCTTGCAACCTAAATTCCCACAGCAACATTGTGCAGTGACATTCAGCATGCAAAGAGTAACATCATATGTTTCTAAATGTCTAGAACATTTAGTAATAAACACTTAAAGCTGTATAAATTAGAGACTATATAGGAATATATAGTGCTCATGCAATGCGCCACACTCCCATAGCTATTTTGAAGACACCATTTAGATATTTACAATAATGCAGTAAAGCCAAAATGGCAAATGTATCTATAAATCATCTTTTGAACCCATAGCATATGGGGTGCTGCGAGTGAGAATTCCCAGTGTTCTAAAGTGTTTCTGCTAAAGCACACACTAAACATGTTAAAATGCTTTATCATGCGGATATCTGAGAAACAAACAAATATCTCCCTATGGCTTGCAGATCTCCTTATAGGCATACCATACTTATGTTCACTAAAACTGAATCATCGTTGAGGCAACCCTGCTAAGATAATGGCAACGTGAGAGCTTATGATGAAATTTTGATTTTATAGTGGATATGTACTAGATGCTTCTTCCATTTCAAAAAGCAATACGCTATTTGTATAACACTTAAAGACAGTATCAGCTTTGATAATAGAAAGACAGAAAATCTAAAGATTTTCACAACACATATACCTATTTTCAGTTTCTTAGGGATAACAGATGCGCCTGATGCATTCTCATACCTACCATGTATATTATAAATAGTTAAACGATTTTTGACAGCTCTGTGTGTTCTTTTAAATGTGTCACATTGCTAGTAGGATTACTGAGCTATATATTTTATTTTCTTTGATTTAACAATTTGAGAAAGAAGTAACATATACCAGAGAGAGTCCAGTGACTCCTCTAAACTGCTCCCTTTTCATATTCCATGCTAGTTAACACATAAACTGTCAAAAGAGGCGAGAAATAAAGACTCAAATTGTAAATGTTCAGGTGTAATGTTGCCTTTATTAAATCTTAAAAATGCATTCACATACCTTTTTACTATTAACAAAAATGAAGCTTATTTGTGTATCTCCAAGCTCACTCCTGTGTAAACTATTTTAGTCCATAATGAGAGCGAGCTTGAAGCAGTGGCTACCGTATTTTTTGCTCCATGAGGCGCACTTTGTCCCCCCCAAAAAGCCGGGGAAAATGTGTGTGCATCTTATGGAGAGAATCCCTATCGCCCGACGTCTGAGACATGCAGCTTCAGGCGCCGGGCGTAGTTTTTTTGTACATTTAGCCCTGCTAGAGCAGAGCTAAATGTACAGTAGGAGCCACTGCTCATTCAATACGAGTGATCTAATCAGATCACTCGTATTAAAACCGAGCAGCAGCAATCGAGATCACCATAGAGCCCCTAGAGCAGACGAAGAACGTCCGATCTGCGTGATCACTGAGACCGTGGTGCTGTAATCACAGCGTCACCTGTCTCAGTGGTCACTAACTGCAGAATCTGTCACAGCTTCTGTCACAGAAGCTGTGACAGTAGCTCCAGTCTGTGCAGTGCTCCATAAGGCGCACCGGACCTCCCTGCGTCCTATGGTCCGGTGCACCTTACGGAGTGCAAAATATGGTACTTTATAACACACACAGGGACCGTGGATAACACAAAGTAGCCACCCTCCAGAAGGAAGGACAGTGTCAGCATGAATTCAGAGATGATTTGAGTGAGCTGAGTGATACACAAATAAGCTATGGGTTTGTTAATAGGTACCTAAATGTTTTTTAAAGATTTAACTCCTGAGTTAAGTGTCACTTTAAGCAGTTTTCAGGGTTCTAGCCAATGTAGTGTTATGCATTGTGGCAACAAATGCCCCTTAGTAAAAACATCAAAGCAATTTACAGTGCCAAAACACAACTATCGGTCACATTCTGCTTTTTGTATACAAAAATGAGTTCAGTAGGCCCTACAGCAGACCATACACATTATACTGTGATCTAAATGCCATCTCCTTTAGACCTATCTCCTGTCTATAAAGCATGCAGTCTATCTGACTAGATAGAGATTAAATGGACTGTTATGGTAAGCCCTCATATTCAGTTTGATCTCTAAAGGAGATTGTAGAGAGATTGTAAAATCACATTGTAATGTACAAGGCCAACTGTAGAAAATGTTTTACTAAAAATAGCATGTTTGTATTAAATATGCTGTATAATTAAAATAATAGTATTGACTTAAAAGAGAACTTTGGGGTAAGTGTTTTCCTCATAGTTCAAGGGTCACGGGAGGACATATACTAGCATCCTCCCATGACCCAAAGCTCAGTATATAGCGAGCTACAGCTCACGGTATACTGAGACCGCCGCAGCCAGGACGGATCCCGACATTACTGTCAAGATCCACTCAGCTGCGTGAGTGACAGCTGGCTCTGCCTATCTAGAGTCAGAGCCTGCTGTACCTGCCCCCTCCCTGTCCGTTCCCCCAGTCAGCGCTGGAGGATCGGACTGGGGAGGGGGAATCCCTCCAGGGAGCCGTGACTGACAGTCACGGCTCCCTGCAGGGAGATGATCGAGAAGTGAGCGAGCGACGGTATGCGTTCGCTCACTTCCCGATCTATTGAGCCTTGAACTATAAAGATGAGTGATTTTCACTCACCTCATAGGTCTCCAGTTCTCCTTTAAGTTCTACTTTAAAGATGTGCTCCTGGAAAACTGATAAATATATGATACAATTCATATATGGGAGCTGTCACTCTGCTCTCTCCCCTTATCAGCATGCTCCTGCTCTCTGATCAGTGCAGCACAACTGATTAACTCCTTGTGCTGCTTCTCCCTCTCCCAGTCTGACTTCTGCTGTACAGGGATTGCAAGAGACAGATAACATACATTGAATAAGTTATTAATGAATAGAGCAGTATTTATTTGTGTCTTTTATTCCGAATGAACTTAAGTTATAACTACAGTATTTGCATTGAAATATACAGATACAGTCACTTCCTGCTTCCTGGCCTAACTATCTATTCTAATAAAACATTTGGAAGATGGACATTATGGGGTCTATTTATAAATGTTTTGAAGACATTTATAAGTAGACACCTAACTGTTGTATTTATTTTAGTCATACTGAGTAGTATGGACAGTTTTAGCATCCCGTGTAGAACATAGTTCATGATGTATTTACTTTTCTAAGAGAAAGAAAAAAAAGTATGGTGTGTCACAATGAGGGGAATTTATCAAAACTGGAGCAGACAAAATCTGGAGCAGCTGTGCATGGTAACCAATCAGCATCCACCTTTCATTTTCAAAGTTTAACTGAACAAACTGAAGAGAGAAGCTGATTGGTTGCCATAGGCAACTGCCCCAGATTTTGTCTGCTCTAGTTTTGATAAATCCCCCACATGTTTTTAATAAAATATGATATTTTTATACAATTTTAAGTGTCTATGAAGGTCCTATAATTGCCTCAAAAGCCCTCCATGACTCTAAGCCCTTAGTATTTTGGCTTAGGAACTGTCTCTTTTGTTTACATATCAGACATCCCAACCTGCAAAACCTTATTTCAGGGAGGTTCCCGTCTCATTTCAGGGAGGTGCCCTTTCTTATTTTTTTTTTTTTTTTACAGCGGCCGTCGTCAGAATATAAAAGAAATAATAATAATGAAAATGATAAAAAAATAAGTCTATGTCCGCCCTCTCTGTGCAGCAAGTAGCTTCTTCCTTCTGAGAGCCAAACCTCGTTCTGAGGCTACTGAGATCCCATGACCTTCCTCCAGGAGGCAAGCCTCACTCTGAAACCTTATCCACTGATATCTTACCGGAAAAGTTTACCCAGAGTACCTTTCAGGGAGAAAATGACTCTCTCGCAGACGTCAGGGAGCCACTATCTAATAGAGGGAGACTCCCTGAACATCAGGGAGACTTGAGATCCCTGACATATTTGCTTTATGGGTGTGGCTGTAGGACATTCCCCTCTTAAACATAATCTTATTACTAAATTTCATTGTAAGCATTATTAAAAGAGCTGCTCCCTGCTAAACAGAACTTTAAAAAAATGTGTTTGCTGTGGTGCATGTGCCCTGTATTTGACAATCTCTTGCCTATTAGCCTTAAAAATGTGAAAATTTAAAGAATTGGTATGTTTGGCTCATCGCTGCTGCTTGTCAACATTAACCCCTAATGATGAAGCCATGAAGCCATAACCCAGTACTTCCCATAACTACTTAGTGCATTAAGGTGAATTATACCTTGTTTTAAGGACATAATATTTCATTGGTGGTAAAAGTGAATGAATATATCCTGTCTAAATTTTAGTATCAAAGAAAAACTGGCCCCAAAAACATTTTTTAAATGTAACTGTATATTTCTTGCCATCATCATGACCCAACGCCAAAAAAACAACCCAAAATAAATTCTCCAACTCCTGATGTGCTTGGGGATACCACATATATTGTATCTGGCTGATCCTTCGGTTAGCTTCGGCTGCTATTCACTATAGCTCGTGCAGCTCCCGAGCAGCACACCTGAGCCGAAGGCATATGCTTCGGCTCGACTGAGCCAAAGTGAAACCCGAGGCAGGCCGATAGGCCAGCCGATAGCCTCGCAGCTGACAGCTGGGCGGAGCCAGCCATGATCTCACAGCTGACTCCACCCAGTTGCAATGACAGATCAGTGTCCCCAGGTTGCCTGGGGACGCTGAACTGTCATTAAACAATGCCAACTTGGCAGAGCTGGCCATGGCATAACGGCCGGCTCTGCCCGGTTGTTATTCATTGGCTGGGACCTGTTAGAAGACTTTAGCTGCTAGCTCCTCCCAATTGTTTATTTTTTTATTCTTTTTTCTTTTTTTGAATCTTAATTTTTGTTTTTTGTTTTTTTAATGATCTTTATTTTTGTTTTTTGTTTTTGCAATGATCTTTCTTTTTTTACTTTTTTAAAAAATCTTTATTGATTTGATAAGATTTATTATTTATTAACCTTTTTAAACATTTTTTTCTACTTTTAGCACAGTTTTTCTATTCTGCTAGGTACCACGGAGATACCGAGCAGAGTAGCCGAGCCGAATGCCGCTGAGCGGCATACGGCCATTCACTCACTCCCGTTCGGCCCCTATGAGAATAGGCTGAATGGCAGTGAGTAGCCTGCCAGAGGTTCGGCTCAGCCGATCCAGATGTTGGATCAGGTGAGTCGAACTCCTTCTGCACTGAACATGTTTGGCAAAACCAAAGCAAACCGATGTACGGCTGATTTCAGCTGTGGTACGGCTGAAATCAGACATACAGGGCTGAAATGAATCGCCGAACAGCGTTCGGCGCACTTTACTTCGGGTCGGTTATTCACTTGGCTGCCTTTGGCAGTTTTGTGAGTAACCCTTTAAATAAAAAAATACTTTTAAATCCTATTAAAAACATACTAACACTGACCTAGATCAGACCCTGATCTATTTTCATTTTATTTTTTAACAGACTTTTTTTACAGCCTTCTCTTCCAGAGAGCCTCCACAAAAATATATTGAAGGAAATTTATCAAAACCAGAGTGGACAGAATGTGGAGCAGTTGTCTAAAGTAGCCAATCAGCTTCTCTCCTTTATTTCCAAAGTTTACCTGAACAAACTGAAGAGAGAATCTATTTGGTTAACATGGGAAACTGCTCCAGATTCTGTCTGCTCCAGTGTTGATAGACTCCTCCCGTGGTATATTTTTCTCCTCACAGAAAAGGAGATACAGGTGAGACACCTGAAACTAGTGGTTAGAGATGAGCTTCGGGTTCAGGATGACCATCAGTTCAACACGAGCGCTAGCTGTACCAAATTTAGAAAAACAGCGATTGGCAACAAATTATCAAACATCAAATTCCTGACATTTGAACAGCAGTCAAATGGTGGCATTGATGGCCAATAATGGGTGTTTCCCAATGTGCCAGCCTCTCCCTATAAATTCCCAGATACCATTAGCCTTTTGTGTGTAGAGTTAGATTAGATAGGGACAGAGTATTTTTAGGGAAAGATGGTTACTGTTATGAAGCGCTGTATAGTGCTTTATGGAGCTAGATAACAGTAAATTGCAGTGTGGTGGGCTACAAAGAGTGTAGTATACCCCCTTACCACCATTTACTGTTCTGTATAAGGATCCATTACTGTGAATTGCATTGTGGTGGGTTCCATATTATTGTGTACCACCCCAGTAATTTTTAAGACTACCTCCTTTCATGTGTCAGCAATAACTGCTATTAATGTTTAGCTAAAAAAATGTATTGCGTTATTTTCCACCCTGACTAACTGTGCCATGGATGCAGGTCACTGCTACCCCCAGGTCTGCTCCACAGAGCTCAGCAATGTGTGCCTTTTTTAACACATCTGCTCCCAACAACTCCCTAGTGGGTTGTAGCCTCTGTCTGTAGATAATCAGTCATGGTAAATATACCAGTCATTTGGGTACCACATGCATGAAGACATACAAGAATTATCACTGACACTGATTGGCAGCAAAAGGCTCACACTCCTCCTCCTCATGCCTTACATTCCACACTCCACAAAAATCTCCATCTGCAGCTGCATCAACATCCACGGCCTCAAGCATTACAAATTACAAAAAAGTCTTACAATGGGTTTGAGAGGCTTACCTTACATTAAGCCGGGAAGAGGGTCAGCATAAGGGTCATGCACATTACAACTCAACCTTAACATCTCTAGCAGCATGCTTGACTAGGCAGTTGTCTCTTCCCCAGCTGCTGGGGCAAAGTATTTACTCAATTACCACCATGCCTATACAGGTATGCATGGCAGTTTTTAAGTAGTTAAATAACATGCTTGTGGGATGCCTTAAAGCTGTATGTAAAGTACGCAAAGCCTTCCCCCCTTTGCGAGATCCCTTGTTCCAATGTTTAGGGACAACGGCCTCTTCCCTACATGTGGTCCCCAAGAGGGGGTGGGGGTATTTGGGGGAACTTTTAGGAATCTAAAAGCCCTCTTTATATTATGGGGCCCACATATATCAGCCCCCTTAGCCCCCCCTCCCCCCAAGGGAACTGTGTATAAGGATACATTATTAACCCTTACCCCTTATCAGTTGTGTTGCCCAGCAATGTTGATCATCAAGCACAACAACTCGTCACCTGAGACTGTTAGTGACCCACCATGGGGAACTGCTGCATGATGACCTTTTTTTGCCACCCTACCACCACTAAATGACAGAATCACCAGTGCTGCTGTAATGTAAACTAAATATGACCCAAATATGGGTGTTATACTAAAGGTTGTCCTCTAGGGGGATGTGCTGAGGGCTGAAGGTATGAGGTAGAAAGCCCAGCTGTAGCTAGCTGGCTTGTTTAGGCCTAGAACCAGTCTGTGCATCTGGTGGACTGGGAAGCAGATGACATGTGTGGTGAAAAGCTGTCAGTCTGGCAAAAGGACTAGCCTGTGTGGCAAGAGGACAAGAAAGTGTGGCAAATGCTTTGGATACAGTCTGTGTGGGAAAGGCTTTCGATAAAAAGACAACCTGAAATTGGTGGGACTATGAAAGTGTTATTTTGCCGAAGAAAAAGCTGTACTTTATGTTTGAAAACCCCTGTGAGGGGATAACCTGTTTGGACTTTTGAATCTGGAGTTAATAAAAGTGGGCAAAGAAGCCCTTAAAAAACAGTTGTAAGCGTCCTTAATGTGATACCATTTGAAGCTAAATCTCACAATATATATACCGTGTTTCCCCAAAAATAAGACACTGTCTTATATTTTTGGGCTCAAAACAACACACTAGGTCTTATTTTTGGGGTAGGTCTTATTTTTTATGTACAACAATCCAAAATGAATGCAAATCGTTATCCAAATTAAATAATCCAAAATGGCAAAGTTAAGAATAGAGTGATCAGGGCAATCAGGGGTGCCGTACCTTTCCAAGAGCAATTTGGTAACCAATCGCTGACCAGAACGAGCGAAGCGAGCTTTCACTATCGATTGCTCACAGGCGGAGTGCATTTGGTATCACTCCACCTGTGACAGGAACCGGCGCTATAAATGAAGCATGGGCTTATGCGACTCTGCTCCCTCCGCTGCCGACTCGCTTCCTCTAGCGCTGGCTTTCGCTGGCACCGCCAATTCTCTCCCGCAGCTCTTCCCCTTATGCCACCACCGACCCTGGAAAAGGTCACAACTAGGCCTTATTTTCGGGATAGGTCTTATATTTTAGCAATTCGCAAAAATAGTACCAGGTCTTATTTTCGGGGTAGGTCTTATTTTCATGGAAACAGGGTACATACAGTATTGTACACACACATACACAAACATACACAAACACAATTATATGTGTATGTGTAGACACTGACAATTGTAATTATATTTACTATATGTGTATTTACAGTGTCATTGCATTCACTTTGCATACATTAACCGCATTGTATTTGATACACTATGGGGTCTATTCACTAAGCTGCCGAAGGATCTAGCCGTAGCTTCGGCTGATCCTTCGGCTAGCTTCGGCCCCAGGACCCCTTCGGTTTAGCAGAACCGAAGGGCTGCTGTACGGGCTATTCACCATAGCCCATTCAGCTCCCGAAGTCGGCTAATCGGCTCAGTCGAGCCGAGGGCATATGCTATGGCTCGACTGAGCCAAGGTGAAAGCTGAAGCTGGCCGAGTGGCCGGCCATTGGTGATCTTACGGCTGGCTCTGGCCACTTGCAGAGAGATCAGAGTCCCTGGTTACCAGCTAACCAGGGACACTGATCTCCAGACAGCCTAACTCTCACGGGCGCTCTGGGAGTCTCCTGCTTCCGGCCGCTCAGGAGAGAAAAACTGCTTTTTCTTTTTTTTTATTCTGACACGGAGCCATGTCAGAATAAAAAACATGTTTCAAAAATTTCACCATAGGAATGCATTGCTAGATTCCTATTGGCTATTTCAATTTGCAATAGCAAACTAGCTATTGTACCCACCCACTGCTGCAGTTCTCCATCAGGTCCCCACTAGTGATTGGCAGCAGCAGAGGGCGGGTACAATAGCTAGTTTGCTATTGCAAATTGAAATAGCCAATAGGAATCTAGCAATGCATTCCTATGGCAAAAAAATTTTTTTCTTCTTCTTTTTTTTTGACGGCATCAGAGCTGCCAGCCAATAGAAAATAGTTGGGTGGAGCCAGCTGTCACTGCTAGCTCCGCACAATCGTTTTCTATTGTTTTTCTTCAACTTTTTTACTTTACTCTTCTGTTCTGCTTGGTCCCACAGAGGGACCGAGTAGAACAGCCGAGCCGAATGCCGCTTGGCGGCATTCGGCTATTCACTCACTGCTGTTCGCCATCTATGAGAATAGACCGAACAGCAGCGAGTTGCCTGCTGGAGGTTCGGCTTAGCCGATCCAGATGTTGGATCAGCTGAGTCGAACTCCTTCTGCACTCCTTCAGCATGTTCGGCCAACCCAAAGCCACGCAAAGCCACCCGATGTACGGCTGATTTCAGCCGCTATACGGCTGATTTCAGCCGCTATACGGCTGAAATCAGCCGTACCAGGCTGAAGTGAATAGCCGAACAGCGCTCGGCTCATTTCGCTTTAGGTTGGTCATTCACTCGGCTGCCTACGGCAGCTTAGTGAATAGACCCCTATGTTTATTACATGCTATGAATACGCTTCCAGCACCAACAACATAAGTTGTACTTTTTTTTTTCCTTTAAATTTTGTTTTATGCTTTAAAGGTTTTTTTAGTTTGTTCTTTTTTCACTTACAAACAGCAATCCACTGTACGCAAGGGAATTGGTCTTCCTTCATTATTTCATTTTCACACAGATTTACAGTAACCTTTGTACTGTCACTCCTCTTTTTCATTTTTTGGTTGTTTGATTTTTTTTTTGTCTTTTAAAAACCTTACATTAAATAAATTTCAAAAGTGAATGCCACCAAAAAACAAAATTAAAAGGCAGACTTTACTGTAAACCTTATTTCCTGAACATTGGATTATTTATCTTTAATGAATTGGAAAATTTCCCTTTAATAGAAAACGGAACTAGCTGTTAGCAGCTTACAGATATGATAACATTTTTACAATCCATTATTTACCACACTCCCACACACCCAAGGACATCTAAAAACTGTATATGTAAGTGGCTTTTATTATGAGTGTCATGAAAACGGTACAAATTGATTCAAGGTCTGAACTGAAAGACCTTGTGTTTTGTTTGCTGTCATGAAAAAGGAATGTGAATATTTTCTAAAAACTCACCGTAATGTTCCAGTAGCGCCTTGTGCTTTGTACAACATTATTTAATGCTTGGAAAATACATATAAACAATAGATAGAAAAAAAATATAAAACAACAAAAAAATGCAATACAAATCGTTAGCACTTCCGCTGGACTTTTCCATTGCAACTTTTGCAGTGTTTTAAATTTTTGTATCATGGAACTGGAAAACAAAGTTCAAAGTTCATCCAAGTTGCAAACATGTGAAACAGAGGAAAAGTCACAAGAAACAACAATGATTATTAATATACCTGAAGCAGCGGGGGCACTGTTTTTTGCCCTATACTTTTTTGTTGAATTGCAATTCCTGACCTAAAAGTCAGAAGAACCTGTTAAATGTAAGAGAAGAACTCGGCTAGTAAAGATCACTGCGCTTTCATAACCGCATGATACCTGGTACAAATACATCAAATAGAATGACAGTCACTGCAGCAGAAAGCCTGTTTCTTAAGTATCTAGGAGAGAAATCTGAATGGCATGGCAACCCAGGTAGAAAGGAAAGGTCACAACAATGAAAATAACCCAGGGATCTGGGAACAACTGCACCATTACCACACACTGTAAGAAAACATAGAATCCAATCAGATGGAACAGATTGAAATGCAGCAGCAGCCATCTGTGAATGCCACAGAATGCATTGTGGAAATATTTGGGGATCTGGCACAGAGGAATATGAATCTCTTTTCCAATGTTGAAATCAGAACACTTTAAAAGTAGTCATTTGCAGAGAGCTGATAATTCGGAACATGGACAAATATTCACATCTCCAGAGAAAGAGGATGAAACACATGGTTCTAGCCAGTTGAAAAGCACTTATATATTTTTCAGGAGTCTGGTCAGGGATATTTTACTCGAGGGCTAAAAAAATATCTTGTACCAAAATGTAAAAAGCAGCACTGAATCATGATATGGATGGCTGGATAGATAAGCAAACAGTCACACACAGTTACAGACAGACTGACATAAAAAATAAACACTGTGAGCGAATTAATATTTATTGTACAAATAAAAATATTACTAATAACTGGATTTACACATACTGTTAATAAGTGTAGTTGTATAATGCATATTTTACAGCTAAATAATAATAAATATATATAATGTTTGCCTGCTTGTAATTAAATCTTCCCCTCTCATGAAGGTAAAATAAATATAACTGAGTATGGTGTACCTCTGTTACAGTTTTATAATGTTATTGTTCTGTGCCCAAGAACTGTATTTCTATATACCCTGCTATACCAACTGTTGCATCTCTCTTCTATAAGTTTACAATGAAAAATACTGAAAAATGCACTGAAGAATAAAGAGTAATATTACTATGGTTAACATGTTTGAAAGAAATTGAAAAAAGTAGATACATACACTGACAAGTTATACACCCTACTTGCTTAGCTTTAAAATTGTTACTTGATAAGACATATATAAAAATCTTTAGATGTTTTTAAGATTATATTTTGACAATGAGTCTGTAGACGATGTCTGGGAGTCATGTCTGTGACTGCCAGAGTCTTGCAATGCCTCATGGGATATGCAGTTCCAAAATAGCTGGAGTTTCAAGGTTGCCTAGCCCTGCTGTGGACCCTATTTTTTATTAGAATTGCCATCATTCTCAGTATATACGAGTCTAATGTACAACGTTGTATATGGCAATACACATAAACAACAACCATAATGCCTCAGTCTTTGTAGCAGATAGCAGGATATTATTAATATTATTATTATTATACAGGATTTATATAGTGCCAACAGTTTGCGCAGCGATTTACAATATAAGGAAGACATTACAATCACAATACAATTCAAGACAGGATGGTAAGTAGGGCCCTAAAATGATGAGCGGTAAAAGCTTTTAAAGTGTCGCCTATAGTCAGAAGAACCTGTTAAATGTAAGAGAAGAACTCGGCTAGTAAAGATCACTGCGCTTTCATAACCGCATGATACCTGGTACAAATACATCAAATAGAATGACAGTCACTGCAGCAGAAAGCCTGTTTCTTAAGTATCTAGGAGAGAAATCTGAATGGCATGGCAACCCAGGTAGAAAGGAAAGGTCACAACAATGAAAATAACCCAGGGATCTGGGAACAACTGCACCATTACCACACACTGTAAGAAAACATAGAATCCAATCAGATGGAACAGATTGAAATGCAGCAGCAGCCATCTGTGAATGCCACAGAATGCATTGTGGAAATATTTGGGGATCTGGCACAGAGGAATATGAATCTCTTTTCCAATGTTGAAATCAGAACACTTTAAAAGTAGTCATTTGCAGAGAGCTGATAATTCGGAACATGGACAAATATTCACATCTCCAGAGAAAGAGGATGAAACACATGGTTCTAGCCAGTTGAAAAGCACTTATATATTTTTCAGGAGTCTGGTCAGGGATATTTTACTCGAGGGCTAAAAAAATATCTTGTACCAAAATGTAAAAAGCAGCACTGAATCATGATATGGATGGCTGGATAGATAAGCAAACAGTCACACACAGTTACAGACAGACTGACATAAAAAATAAACACTGTGAGCGAATTAATATTTATTGTACAAATAAAAATATTACTAATAACTGGATTTACACATACTGTTAATAAGTGTAGTTGTATAATGCATATTTTACAGCTAAATAATAATAAATATATATAATGTTTGCCTGCTTGTAATTAAATCTTCCCCTCTCATGAAGGTAAAATAAATATAACTGAGTATGGTGTACCTCTGTTACAGTTTTATAATGTTATTGTTCTGTGCCCAAGAACTGTATTTCTATATACCCTGCTATACCAACTGTTGCATCTCTCTTCTATAAGTTTACAATGAAAAATACTGAAAAATGCACTGAAGAATAAAGAGTAATATTACTATGGTTAACATGTTTGAAAGAAATTGAAAAAAGTAGATACATACACTGACAAGTTATACACCCTACTTGCTTAGCTTTAAAATTGTTACTTGATAAGACATATATAAAAATCTTTAGATGTTTTTAAGATTATATTTTGACAATGAGTCTGTAGACGATGTCTGGGAGTCATGTCTGTGACTGCCAGAGTCTTGCAATGCCTCATGGGATATGCAGTTCCAAAATAGCTGGAGTTTCAAGGTTGCCTAGCCCTGCTGTGGACCCTATTTTTTATTAGAATTGCCATCATTCTCAGTATATACGAGTCTAATGTACAACGTTGTATATGGCAATACACATAAACAACAACCATAATGCCTCAGTCTTTGTAGCAGATAGCAGGATATTATTAATATTATTATTATTATACAGGATTTATATAGTGCCAACAGTTTGCGCAGCGATTTACAATATAAGGAAGACATTACAATCACAATACAATTCAAGACAGGATGGTAAGTAGGGCCCTAAAATGATGAGCGGTAAAAGCTTTTAAAGTGTCGCCTATAGCAAATTTTGGGTATGGTAGTTTTTGCAATGTTAAAGCTTGACATGTTTCATGTCTTTTTACCCAATGTGACCCCATCTTTTATATGTTTTTCAAAAATGTGGGTAATAATAAATGTGTTTAACATAATGTAGGGGAAAGTTTATTTTTTATTTTTGGTTACTTTATTCATTATATAGTAAAATAGCCCCAGTGGTAATTTAATAACACCCAAAGAAAGCTCTATGTATCACCAAAAAATGGTATAAAAATTATTTCAGTACACCATTTCATGACTGAATAAACATCAGTCAAAGTACCTCAGCACTGAGTACTGAAAAATAGCCTGGCCAGGAAGGGGGTGTAAACACCTAGTCCTCAAGTGGTTAAAAAAAGGAAGCCAGCTCTGTCTTCAATACTCACCTATTTTCTGGTGCTGTTCCTTGCAGTAACTCCTTTTTTCCACAGTATGTCCTCAGTCTTTCATCCTAATTGGCACAAGGCATCAGTTATCCTGGTAGACTGAATACATACTTTAAGTGCATCATGGACCCACCCTTTGAGGGGGTCTCACTACAGTGGGATGCAGTGGGATGCAGATGTCATCATGTCAGAACCACTCCCTGCATCATCAAGGACCACCCACTAGTGGAAAAGATCAGAAGAAAAAGGTGGACCCCAGTCATGTGACCAGCTGAAAGACATTTCAAAACGTATGGATATAAAAAACAAAACATAGATTCTGGAGGGACCTCTAGGAAAGAGGAGTGTCTAGAGTTTAGCAAAAAAGAACGGGGAAGGGAAGGTATATGCACAATATCTCTAATATAGCGGGGCTTCCTCAGACAGGTGTCTAGAGTTGGCCTTTATTTATGTCCCTCCACCATCCCGATAAGTCTCTGGCATCCTGCAAAAGTGAACTTGGTACTTCTGGGTAAAGGAAATATGACATTCTCCTTTACCACCCACAATTCTGCACTTGCTTTCAGAACCAAGCACTGACACCTGAGAAGGTGGGATGCTTAAACCTATGCAATTACTGACATTTAGAATGTTAGCATTTGCTTAGGATTTGTGGGTTCCTATATTGTTGGATTAGGGTGACTGGGTAGCATGCTTAAAGGGTAACAGTAGACAAAGCCTAATGGTCTGTTAAAGCTGTACATCAAGCAGATATAAAATTAAACAAATGAATGCAGCTCTGTAGGAATTAATGCATCATTAGATGCATTAAAAAAAACAGTGTAAGTACCTAAATTTAACTTGAAAAGAGCCTCTTGCATTTTTTTTATTGTATGAGCTCAGACTAGGAGTGGGAAAAGCAGCACAAGGAACCATTCCGTTGTGCTGCAGTGTTCGTGTGCTGGCCTGGGACATGCTAATAGGTGTAGAGTGCAGACTGACAAAGAGGTAAGCCCATCAGTGTGCTATTCCTCCTTTCAATGTCCAGTCTCAGGCTCGGTAAGAGCCGAGGATCATAAGTGTTAATCAACTGCAATAGGTCTCCTACCCTGCCAAAGCGGTGGTATTGTGTGGCAGAACAGTGTAACTCCTAAATTGGCAGAAATAAAAATCCTTCAACAGGTAAAATAACAAACAAAGCATAGGAACACCAAATTGTACAGATCATGAAACGTATTGAATAACAAAATCCAAATACTTTAATTGCACTTACAAAGACCACACATGGGTTGAAACAAAGCACCTAAACCGCAACCAGGGAATACATAGATGATCAAATTACCTGGTGAGTTCCCCTTAAAGCTATTGTCGAAAAAACCCTCTTGAAAGATCCTACCTGCCTTATAGTCCAGTGTCTAGATCAGAATTGGGCCAATATCACAAGTTGCTCAAATATACAGAGGCAAAACCCCTTGGAACTAAGGAAGCTACTAGTGTGAGTGGCAAATTGTCTTCAACATTACTAAAGATGTACAGTTAAAGGTAACTAATTACACTAGCTAGCAAAGCTCATAATTAGACCCTCTGCTATAGAAATTACCTAAAGCAGTAGTAAAAAAAAAATGGCTCACAATACGCAAAACAGATAGCTGCCCATTCCCAAGATAACAAGTTTCCTTTATTAAATATTTAAACTTGATGCAATATCAAATGTATTTTCTTGTTCTGTATGTGGTAAGTATTTGCCACTGTAGAATAATGCAACATGTTCTTCATGTGTAGATGTTACTAGAAAATTGTTTTGTAGTAAAAGGGATGTGATTTATAGTTACTCAGAAAATGAAAAAAAATATTTACTTAATGTTTTGCAGGCTCATTTTTCATGTTTCTGTTTGTTCAAGGCATTTAAGCATTCCTGATTAAAAAATTGTATTAAATGGACAACTGAAAACAATTACCATATGTTTACTAGCTGATGCTGGTTTTGTAAAGTCTATCAGGGTTATTCACAAAAGGGTGACGAGTTTGGAGAAGGCAGGAGAAGTGAACAATCTAGGCCAAAATAGCTGAACTGGAAAAGTTCTCGAATTCAGCTCACTTTCCAGTTCAGCTATTTTGTCCTAGATTGTTCCCTTCCCCTGCCTTCTCCAAACTCTTCACCCTTTTGTGAATAGACCTGTATGTATTTTGGTGAAATAGTCCTGGAAAATTATTCACAACTCGTATATATGTATACTCTCTTATTTTCAATATTAGTTGAAATGTTTAGACTGGCATGACATTACAGGTAACAGGTGGCCACTCTCTATTCAGTATAAGGTTAGGCTTCAGTACTACCATGAGTGTGCGAAGTTCACAAACTACAAACTTTTGGCCAAAAACTTTGCAGGTTCACCGTCAGAAATAAGGAACACCTATATATAACTATATGCAGTGCAACTGTGACAATATGCTGGTAAAAATGGCAATATGTGACCAACAAAAAGCCAATCTTTACAATAAGCAGCCAGCAAATTGACATTTGTAATAATATGTGGGCTACAAATGGGAAGCTATAACAATGCATGGATATCAAAGGTAAAAGTTTCACAAAACAAACAAACAACCTAACAAACAATCATCACAATACATTGACAAGAAATAGGAAATTGTGACAATGAGTGGGCAACAAACTGGCAACCCAAAAAATATGAGTGTGACAAACAGCAGTCTTAACAATATGTGGGCCACAAACAAGTGACAACCAACAAGCATAATACAATACCCATACTGAGCATTAAGTAGTCAAGTGTGGCAATGTGTGGGCAAAAAACAGGCAGGTTTGACAATCAGCAGCCACCAAATGGCATGTATTACAATACACATGCAACACATGGGCAATTGTTGTCCATGTGCAAATGTGTGGGCAAGAAACAGGCAATCATGATGATATATGGGTAAGAAGTAAATTATTGTTACAATACATGGGCAACAACTGGGCATTTGTTACAAAATGTCATGTTCATTACAATATCTAATGTTGTGTTCCCAGCTATTGAGAGGCCTTTGTTTGACAAAAGGACAGATAGTTAAAAGATGACCCCAGTGAAATCTTAAACTGGTGCTGCTATAACAGCTATTCATCCCAGCTCCATATTAAAACTGTGGCCAATCTCAATGGCTCTGACAGGCCCCTGCCAACAATAGTGCTGGAACCACTGTCTGTGACTTTTGATGTTTCTACAACTCACTCCATAGGAGTATGCAATCTGTTTAAATTGGGAGTGTAGTGATGTCACAAGCAACACATCACAACACTTCCTTCCAATGAGTATGGAGGTCATAACAGAGCTGTGATAGCACTGTCCATCACCTCCCTGCAGCAATACATCACTATTGGGGGGGTCTGGATCAGGTCTCCACTAACCAGATCCAGACTCCCTTGGAAAACAAAATGTATAATAAAAACAGCTGTAAAAAAGTGTTTTTATATACAGTATATATATATACTTAGCCTTATCTTAATATTGCGCTAACAGTTTGCACAAACAATTTTCCTTTTTGCAATGTAGTATCAGTAGTAGAATAAAGCTACCCGTTAACACATATAAATTGTGGAACCAATATATAACCATGACAAAAAAAATGTCTGGCAGATGTAGGGAAAAGAAGGCCCATGAATTTCAATTAATACATTTTGCAGAATTGCCAATGAATGACTTGATTTTTCACCATAATTTCAGGAAAATAACAAATCTTAATTTTCCTTATCATTATTGGTAACAGCATGTATATCTTTTCCATAAAATAAAACTATCATGTTGTATACAGAATTAATATTATTTAAAACTGTAGCAATCTTTGAATTTCCATGATTATGTTTAAAATATGCTTATAGTGAATGTGTTTTACATTTAACAGTACAAAGAAAAAGTAAGTCAATGTGACTTTTTGTTAGTAGTTTACACATACTGTATGTCAGAGCTGAGACCTCAGAAAACCTAACCATAGCAACAGTACTATTTGTACAGATATTTGTTATCTCTTTTACAAGTTATTGACCCAAGATGACATGGTTTTATCATTGCTCTCTGCAAATCTATGACATAGCACTCAAGACTTCTCCTTCTATTATTTCTAGGCCACTACACCAATATTAGGCTAGGAAATGGACGTCAACGAAATATATAACAAAAATTGTTTAATCTAGTATACCGTAGATAGCTACATTTACAGTTCATCGAATCAGCAATAAGATACAAAGTGCTTTCCTGATATCTTTCAAAGTGACATCTTGGAAGAAAGAATATTTTTAGTATGAAAATAGCACAGGCTCAGAATGGACATAAACTATTTTGCTACAAAGGCCTATATGCAGTTATAACAAAAGACCACTGTGCTGTAGAGTACATATGCTACTAAATGCAAGCACATATTGTGCATGCGCACATATGTATATACTGTGTGTATGTATGCATATATATATATACATAGAACTATTTACATTAAAGGTTTTATAACTATTGTATTGAGAACACAAAATGAATGGAAACACTAAGGGGTCTAGAGCTGCAGCTAACGATTATTTTCAAAATCGATTAGTTAGCCGATTATACCTGGAACCAGTTTCTGTGTCTGAATAGACTGGGGAGTTTGGGACCTGCCTGTGTGGTGAGATACATTCTGTGTTCAAAGTTCCAGATGGTCAGCCATCACTGCAGACCTTCACCGATCTGGCTTTTAGGTCAGAGTGGCTAGATAGAAGCCTCTCCTCAGTGCAAAACACATAAAATCCCGCTTGGAGTTTGCAAAAAAAGCACCTGAAGGACTCAGACTGTGAGGAACAAGATTCTCTAGTCTTATTAAACCAATATTTAACTGTTTGGCCTCCATTCTAAATGTTATGTCTGGAGGAAACCAGGCACCGCTCATCATCTGCCTAATGCCATCCCAACAGTGAAGCATGGTGGTGGCAGCATCATGCTGTGGGGGTGTTTTTCAGCAGCAGGGACTGGGAGACTGGTCAGGATTGAGGGGAAGTTGAATGGAACAAAGTACAGAGATATCCTGAATGAAAACCAGTTCCACAGTGCTTGGACCTCAGAATGGGCCAAAGGTTCTCCTTCCAACATAACAACGATCCTAAGCACACAGCCACGAGAACACAGGAGTGGTTTTGGAACAACTCTGTGAATGTCTTTGAGTGGCCCAGCCAGAACCTGACTTGAACCCTATTGAATATCTCTGGAGAGACAGGAAAACAGCTGTCCACCAACAGTCCCCAGCCACCCTGACTGAGCTTGAGAGGATTTGCAAAGAAGAATGGCAGAAAATCCCCCAATCCAGGTGTGCAAATCCTGTCGCGCCATACCCAAAAAGGCTTAAGGCTGTAATTTCTGCCAAAGGTGCTTCAGCAAAGTACAGAGTAAAGGGTCTGAATACTTAAAGCGGGCCTATACCCATATATTTAAAATAACAACAAACACACCTGTAGAAATGTTTAGTAATGACAATCTACAAAGACATACTTCTAGATAATTGCTGGCTTTGTATTTTTTGCATACCTTATTTCTCTTTTCCTCTCCAGTTTTCTGACAGTGGCCATGTTTACTAAAATTACTAGATCTCCTTTTACTATCTTGTGACAATGCACATCATCTCAGGGGAGGAAAATGCCTTTCCCTGAGATCTGTGATATTACAGATGACATTTTCCAGCAATGCACATTGCTTTGGCAAACTGAAGTCAAGTGTAAGTATTTAAAAATCACAGCATTTTATACCTCACATGTCCATGTTATTATTAATCATCATACATATAGGGATGCATTGGTAGAATTTGATTTTTGAGGGTAAAGGCACACTTTAAGTACATGTGATATTTCAGGGTTTTTTTTTTTAATAAGTCACAGACATCACAGACATTTCTAAAATTCTGTTTTCACTTTGTCATTATGGGGTACTTTGAGATTAAAGAGAAAAAAAAAGAATTTAAACAACTGTACCAGGCTACAACAAAACAAAAGTGAAGGGGGTACGAATGCTTCCTGAATGCACTACATATATATATATATAGTAATGCAAAATTCCAGTAATGTATTATTTCATCAATAATGTTACTGTTAACATACTTAGTACTTAAACTGAATAACTTATATAACTAAAATGTTTTATGTCAGCTGCAACAAACTCGTTTTTTACTGCTCAAATGTTCATAGTATTAGGACAGAAATTAATGATGCAATTAAAATTTTGCATGTTTTTATTATGTTTGCTCATTGTAAACATTCTCCAATCTTAGTATAAAATGTATTTTAGGAATGCAATATATCAGAACAAGTGGCACCATTCTTATGAAGAACAATAAAATGTCCTTTTTTTAACAATATCGTTTTTGCATCTCTACATAACTATGAAACAATATATTTCCATCAAATTCTTTTAAAAGGGATTGTCTTCTCCCTCACTTCCTGAGCCATCCCCTCTGCCACTGTATATATTATTCCCTTGACTGAAGATTTGGACTTTTGTTTTGGTTACTTTTTCACTTGAAGGCTGTCACTGGAGCAGCAAGCCTTTGAATGATATGAGGATTCCCATGAGGGTGTAATATTTTTTTCCTAGATTCAGTTGCTTTTTTAGTTAGCACAAGACAGTGAAGCTTGGACTTTCTTATATCAGTCCCTGACAGAGTCTGGGCATTCCACTCCACTGTACTGGTGGTAGTGTTTGTGTCTAGATCCTAATGGGCTGAATGACCTAGACAAAAGATCTAGCTTACATTAGATATAAAGGATTTAACCACAATAAGAAGCCTAACCATAACACAAATAATAATAATAACTGTAAACATTTGCAAAAATACACATTTTTGCATTGACATTCAGTACCTTAACCCAGCAATGTGTTTTCCCTGTATGTTGGTAGAAGGGCAGGTGAGACAGAAATGCCTGGTTACTTTGTTTATTTCCTAAAGTTTAGAAACAAGGGCACCACATTTATAATGATGTTCTTTACACCAACAATAACTTTGTGTTGCAGGTCAGCAAAATATTTTCTGTTTTGGCGGGAAAGAGATTTGTCAGATAACAATTAAAAAGGGATCCTTAGTGTATAATTTATTTTATACCTCCTTACATGTTCATTTGCTTAATAGCCTACACTTTAGAGAGGGGCAATACATGTTACTTGTTCAACTGTATTTTCAAATTATTCAAGAAAACTGAGCTGATTGCAAAAACACACAACATTTTAAATATGTAACCATACCTATATAGTGTAAAATGTAATATGTTTATAAAATTGGTTGTGAGCAATTAAAAGCTAAAAGATTTGCATACAATAAGGTTATAACAGAAAGCTATTTTATTGATAGAGAGCAGCCATGTATTTCTACCTATTTAAATTATATTACGTTTACTCCGACACGATTTTTCATTATACATTCCATTAAAGAAGATCACATATGAAGGGAGTGTTTTTCTACTTTACTATTAACTGATTTTCAGCAATTACAGTGTCAGTCTTCCACAGTGGAAAGGTTGAATTCATTTGCTGTACAGTTCTTCTAGTTATGATTGATGTTGCTTTTCCAAATGATAAACCAATTATCCCAATGATATAATGGCAGTTTAAGAATGTTGTAATCATATTTATCTTACACTGAGAACTTTGATGGTATCTAATAAAGGTTTATGGTGGATTAAAAGTCATCACATTGTATCTACAGTAAGATTTTAGGAATTTCGGGATAAAGCAAAATATCTAAACATAACATGCACAATGTGGTCAATTTACTAAATTAATAGTGTTCACTTGGCAAAATACAAGCTCAGGATGCTGCTGACATAGTGGCTTCTCTCTAATACACAAACACCCTAACTCTCCATTCAGCTTGTCTCTGGTTTTCCATTCATTCATTCAGATAATAAACTTTATATATATATATATATTGTATATGCATTTTCATGTGAGACACATGGCTTGGAGGATTCATGTCCTGATTGAGGATAGGGATGAGGTTTGGGTTTTAGGTTCGAGGTAAATCCAGCAGGTTTAAGATTCACGGTCCCAGTGAATATTTATGCAGATTTCCCCAAGATGGAAAGGCCAATAAGGGGGTTTTGGTTAAGCTAGCTCACTCGGTATAAAAGGGGGGCACAGATCAGTCATAAAGCCAGTAAATTGGAAACGGTTGCAGGGAAAGTTCTTATAAATGTGAGCTTTTTTGTCTTTTCTTTCATGATTGATTTGAGGTTAGCGGTCACTTTTAGCTGCTGCCCATCCCTAGCATTTTATTTGCTGCAAGACTTCCCTTTAAAAATGTGATTTTGCTTGAGGAGGCAGTATTTATTGGTTTTAATTCATTTTGTATGTATATTGTTTTTATTTATTTTGATATGGCCTTTATTTTAGGTTAACCTGCTTTTTGTTTCTGCAAGGCCTTTACAAAAAAAAGGATTTTCTGGGATGGTGTTTTGGGATTTTCATTTCTTTTGTGGATTAGGCTGCCTAATTTCTTTAATAGATAGAATGTAGCTGACATCCTATAGAGTGCATTTGTGCTATATGCATATAAACATCAGCATAAGTGTTTATATGCTTACATCATAAAATAGGATGGGATCGTGGACACACATTTTCTTTTGTTTATTTTTTTTACAGGTCTGAACACAGTGCATGTGTACTGATCTTTATGCAGCTGTGTGCATGAGCCCATAGAAAAAAATGCACCTGCATGCAGATCCATAAACAAACTGTTGAAAAACCCTGTACCTAGAAAAACACTCCATTTTTTTATACGGCTGTGTGTATGAACCCTTTGAAGCACAACTGAGTGTGAGCCAAATACATTAGAAACTGTTGAACAGAAGGCTAGAAATGTTGTGTTTGATGTACCCTGTTGAGAAAAACTTTATCATTTTGGAGAATAAACATGGGATAAGAAGCTAAATTACATTTTAGTGTGGACAAAGCTATGTGTTCTTGTCCTAAAAGGGAGCTCAAAAAGTGAGCTTGGACTGCTGAAATTCCCACCTCTTTCCCTGGCTGTTTGTTACTAACACATGCAATGTAGTTCATGCTTTACATGTTTCATGCACTGTTATCCCAATTTCTCTGTACTTCAATAGTACTATATATTGATAAGTTTTTTAGTAACCGTTTTTCCAACCTGCCTTACAGTAGATATCCTAAGAGTCTGCATGATCAACTGCAATCACCTCTAGGCTCACCTATGCTGGGTCTAGGAAAATGCAGAGCTTGCTGACTGCTGACCTATACAAGCAATGTCCAGCACAGTTTATGAATGTAAATTTTTTTACTGATTGTGCCACTTTTACATTGTCTGCATTAAAGGCCAGAATATAATCATACTGCACAAATGCAGAGCAAAACATTCATGCAATGTAAGGTGCCTGTCTATAAAATGATGGTAATGCTGTCATCTCAAGTATGAGTTTCCTCATGTCATGATGGTCAATTATGAATCTTTCCTCGTGTTGTCTCAGAAGATATTATCAGTAGTGATTTCTGCTTAGAAACTTGTCATGTGTATCCAAGTTCATAAGAATCTTTACTGTGAGGCCAATGCATTGTGATGCAATATCCTAATTGCTGACATGCACCATGATTCTGCAGTAAGAGCAGAAAGAAAAATTTGTTTTCAATTTACATCATGTTTGTTTCCAAGTGATTCTCTAGTGTTTAATTATTTGCTTTCTGGCAGCAGTAAGGTAAAACTATGGATGTTATGTAGACTTTGTATTTCTGTTGGAGTATGTATATAGCTTTAGTAAACAAATTAAGATGCACATGTAACAACAATACTTCAAATAACAGAAAAGAACAAATACAACATCATATGCATGACAATGTATTTAAATGTTTATGTTTGATCAAAACTGGAAGGAATTTTTGTTAAAGGTTAGAGGAATAAAGACAGTATTGTGACATATGGAATTCAGCTATGAGATCTGTTTATTGGAGGGCTTTGGACTTATTAGTGTAAATTCATGAAGCTGCATGAGTTAGTCTGCTTTAGTTTGATATTTTACTGCAGAAGGTTTTGCATGAAATTTTAAATTCAGAAAAATACAAGCTGCATTGGTGTGCATTCACTTTTCTTGACTGTTCTACATACCCCTAACATTTAACAAATGAAAACCTCTATTTCTCATGAATTAATATTTTTTATCTCTTGAGTCATCATTGTATCAGCACCCCAAATTGGTTATTTCTTGGCTTTCCTCACCAGCCATTTCATGGTAACTCTTACCACCAGCCAAATTGACTTTTACAGGTAAAATACCACAAACATAACTAATGTTTACTACAAATCAGCAGATCCATTAAATATAACCCATTGATTAAAAAAAAGAGTTTTGATCAATGCATTAGCAATCAATACAAGGGAGTAAAAATACCACATCCCTATGCATATTGCTAGTTTGAATAAAGCCTAATGCTAGTGAAACAAATCTCATTGGTCATTTTGAAACAAATTTACTGCATTTTAAAATATCCACAACCCTCTAAGATGCAAAAATTAACTTCTTACTTCTCACATCTGTGCACCCTCTATAAACCGGAGCAATTTGTATTTTTCTAGTTTGTGATAGTTATAGAGTGGTTAGTGTTACTATATATAAAAAGCATACATTTTTATGTTTTGTTCTGTTTATGATGACATTAAAATTAAATGACTGGGAAAAGCATTGCAAAGCGATTTACCACTGAAATACAGGCATTTTTAATTTTGCAGTTTTTAATGCAATGTTAAAGATGAACAACCTAACAGAAATAAAAAAAAACAATTCTTTATTTGAATGATATAACGTAAACAGCTCAAATGAATACTTAAAGGGAGAATTGGAACAAACAGTTAATGAGGGCTGATATTGTTACCGATGGGATAATAAAGGGTTAAATAGGAACACTTATTTATTTAGTTAATTGAATGTTTGCTTTAACTGATGTCATGTGCAGATCAAAATAAATTATTTAGATCAATACATGAAAGAACCAGTGTAAATATGCTGTAAAGATACACTGCACGATTCTTGTACGAGAATCGCGGAAAATCCTGTGATCGTGCGAGAATCGTGCAGTGTATGGAAGGCGTGCAACCGTTTCTAATGTACAGTCGCACGACTTTTGTATATCGAGCATGTTGGAAAACCAGCCGAGAATCGTACGATTTTGGGCTGGTTTTTAACATGATTGAGAGATCACTGCCGCACGCGCACACTGCCTGTTCAGCATTGCAGTCATCAGAAGCCCGCCCCTCATGGGGGCAGGCTTGCGATGATCGCAGGTACGATCTGCCTGTTCAAGATGGCCAGATCGTACATTTTTTTAAATTACTTTACAACCCTCGCAAGACAAAAGTCTTGCGAGGGTTGTAAAGTGTATGGGCACCTTAACAGTGCAGAGTACATTAACTTTCTTTATTTGTGCTTTTGACATTTTGATCTGGTCAGAAGGAGACGTGACATCCAAAAATTTTAGAACAGGACGTGAGGGAGAATGTTCCAATGGGGCACCTGTTCCAATAATGCCTAAGAAGGTATTTCCTCTCCCTTTGGAAAGATTTCCTCTCAATTCTTGAGAAAATGATTTAGCAAGACATACACTAAGATACACTAGAATATGGCATTTTTTTAACATTACAGTGTTCATCCATGCTTGATGATTATGTCTGTCATGGGTGTACAGGATTGTGGACCCTCTGTGTTGTCTGCACACTAGTTGAGGCTGTGAGCTCTAAAAAGGCCCATGGCACAGACTTTTAGGAGCTGCCTTATTTTTCAGCTGACCATGGTAAGAAAGAGTGATGTACAAAAATGACAAGCAATCTCAGAAATAGGGAGAGGCCAGCGAGCAAGCATGAGTCAAATACAAAGCTGAAGATGATAACTGGGGAACTCAGAAAAATGTGTACTCAGAGAGTGTACAGCCTGCAGGGCTGTATTAGCTGCTGGGGGCACGATATCGAGAGAGAGGAACGGTTACCTTACTACGGTGACCGTCAACGTTTTGTATCTACTCCCAATCTTTTGCGAGGAGTGGTACCCCCGCCATCTCCCGATTGGGTCTGCCTCTACTGGGGTCTGGGGCCTCTTTTCATTTTCTCTCTCCTCTTTCTCCCCTCCTTGCCATTTGCTTTTATTCCTTCACGGTCTGAGCCAGGGGGAACGACTGGGATGCACACAGACTCCAAGGACAACTTCCCTCTTCATCTCCTGAAGAAGCGCTATCTAGTGCGAAACGTTGAGAAAATCAAGCTCCTCCATCATCTTTCATTATATTAATCATGTTATGTATTTATGAACTTTTCAATCATGTTTTTTCAATCATGTTCAATTGCACAAGAATTCTGATTGTCATCTATATATGAATGAATTTAATCAATGTGGAGTGAGTTTACAGGGGAATCATGTTGTCAATTTTATCAATTCTATTTGCTTTTTAATCAATTAAAATATACTTTTTCAAGAAATTCTTGGTGTGCAAGTTGTCAGTCGGCTGCCTAAAAAACCCCAACTTTTCTGACTTTTCGAT
>NW_017306551.1:224430-262636 GCF_000935625.1 Nanorana parkeri
TCTCCTCTTTCTCCCCTCCTTGCCATTTGCTTTTATTCCTTCACGGTCTGAGCCAGGGGGAACGACTGGGATGCACACAGACTCCAAGGACAACTTCCCTCTTCATCTCCTGAAGAAGCGCTATCTAGTGCGAAACGTTGAGAAAATCAAGCTCCTCCATCATCTTTCATTATATTAATCATGTTATGTATTTATGAACTTTTCAATCATGTTTTTTCAATCATGTTCAATTGCACAAGAATTCTGATTGTCATCTATATATGAATGAATTTAATCAATGTGGAGTGAGTTTACAGGGGAATCATGTTGTCAATTTTATCAATTCTATTTGCTTTTTAATCAATTAAAATATACTTTTTCAAGAAATTCTTGGTGTGCAAGTTGTCAGTCGGCTGCCTAAAAAACCCCAACTTTTCTGACTTTTCGATATACTCAGAGACACTGAAACCTGGGGAAGCAGGGATTTGGAAACATGGGAACTCAGCAACTGGGGTCTGTGGAAAGAATTTAACCTATTGCTCAGACAAGAGAATTTCTGAGCACAGCTAAACAGTGAGGGTGATTGGCAGGCTGGGTGGGGACTGGCTGAGAAGCTACTATATCAATCAGTAGGTGGGACCCAACAAAGCCTACAGCTCCCAGTCCTGTGCAGCAGCAAAAAAACATATCTGTAGAACAAAAGGATAAGATGTGCTTCTGATCTGTGTCTGATCATTTGCAAAACCCACAGTCTATAGTAACACCTTTGTCCTAAAACAAATGCATTCTAATTTTCCCTAATTAATGGTCCATAGTGCATATTGTGGTAAATGTGTGTGTATTTTAACATGATTAGAGGTGCAATTTAATGTTTGCTGCTTTTTGTATGCATTTTCATGCCCCCCTCCCCCCCACCACCACATGAAGACAAGCTATACAATGGAGAGTTGTGACTCCAGCCATATATCTTTGAGATATGTTTTAACTATAATTATGGTGGTGCTTATTTTGATAGCTGGGCAAGATGGCAAGCCTCAACAAACCAGTCTGGCAAGCCTAACATTTAAAAGTGTCTGATAGAAGAAGTATCTATTTTGCCACAAAAAGCCAATTACCTTCATCTTCTCATGTATTTATCAACTGAATCTGCCAAAAACATGAAAAGGAGATGTAGAAGCATGGAAGGCAAAGAAAGCAGACAGTGCTAGTAAATAAACACAACTGGACATTCTAATTACTTTTAAAGGGGAAATATGGGGTATACCTTTTTTTTGCATTTTCATTTCCTTATGATACAGGAGTTAATTTTGCAATGTACTCCTGTAATCAAAAATGCACCATTAGCTTACAATTAAATGTACTATACTGTGGGTGGGGCTAAGCTCTGTGCTGAGAACCTATCCTGACAATATTTTTGGGATCCTCCTCTCCCATTGAGTGACAGCAGCTTTTTGGAGCTGCTGCATGTTCATGAGAACCTGTGAAGACGCAGCAGCTCAGGGCACATCCTTTCAAAGTGTATTCACGTCAGGTCACAGGTCTACGAACACTTTTAAATCAGAGTTAACATTTGTAGTCAGAGCCCCACTGATACGTACCTGAACATAGGGTAAGATGAACTTGCCTAACTTGGCCTGAGGTGTGCCGTGGTCGCTATGGTCAGTATGCAAATAAGGGGGCAAAAATTACACAGTAGGGAAGGAAACAGGTTTATTGAAAGGGAAACAAATTACCCAAGCAGCTTAGAAAAAGTCTGACCCGAATACTGTTAGGGGTTAAAGTTCATGTTGGCTATTAGAATACTGCCGTACCTCATGAATTGTGCGGAACTGAGTGGTCCACCTGAGAAGGGCAACAGGGGGCTATCCAGAGGGGAGCAACCAAGAGAGGCAACCAACTGGTCCAGAGTCTCAACTGGACACCAGGCATTGAGAGTGGTGAAGTACTTGACCTCAACACTCTTGCCAGGTTGCAGAGTCTTGGAGTGTTCCAGACATAGTCTAAAGTGCATAAGATGGCAAATCAGCTGTCTCTTGACAAGAGCGGGTGCCTATGACCTGGTGACAGTAAACTCCCCGTTTAGAATGACAAATAGATGGCTGCTTTCAAAACTAGGCTGAGGAGTTTACCAAAGGGTGCCCGAGAAAGCATGTGTCCAGCCTAGGGTACGTTCTCTGAAAATCAAGGAACTTATGTCAGGCCAAAGCGTAAGCCCTTCTAGTGTTGTCAGACAATGAGCTATCAATAATGTGGCAGGCAGCTGACCAATGAGCATTCAGTGCATCGTCAACCAAAATAAAGTAATTTAGATAGTGAATAACTGTCTGACAACCCACATGATTAGTGAGAATCCAATTCAGGACCAGGCCGCTCTTGGATCCCAATGTAAATTTGGTAGCAAAGCAATACTTCTCCCTCCACTTGACACCGTGCCACTGCCAAAACGGAGGCCTGATCGGTAGAAATTTTAAAGCATCGAAATGTCTGCCTTGGACAACCAGGCCCCCCTACCTGAATGAATTATGGCCTGAATAGCCTGATCCACAGATGAATAATTAAGAGAAAATTCCTCTGACAGGATCAGCGACTGTGTCAATACGACATAGTCATGCCAAGTCGGTCTGCCTCAGAGTACAGGCCGACTTGGATGGGCCCTGAAACAGAGGGTGCAAATGTGCAGCAGGAAGCATTGCCCAAAATTGCAGGTGGTATTGTAAAATTTAATGCAAATTTGGGCTTCACCCAGGAAATGAATTGGCCTGTCTAATTTGTCCAGCTGCTCTGCCTGTTTGGCCAAGTTCAGAACCCCTGCCCGGAGAAGGCGGAATGGAGAAAAACTCCTCAAAGTCGGAAGCTTGTAACATTCTGTACAGGCTGAAACAACAACTGTGAACAGGAATGAGGCCTGTGTCGTTTGTGTCTAACTACGACATGAGGGACACACCTGGGAGTACAGCAACCAACCAGGAATAAAACCTTTTTTGAGCTCCTGAGACACAGCAGGCAATGAATCTAGGACCAGATCCTTGTCCGTCCGATGGCCAGGTAAAGAAGTGTTAAACAGATGTATGCGCAGGGCACTCGAGCAAGAAGGGAGCAAAACACAACCAAATCACCCGAACAGAACAACCCAACCAGGCAGCCTAGTGTATGTGAAGTAGCGTTTTGTGTGGCACAAATTTAGTGTAATTGTGCCCTAACCGTAAGGTGATGGAAATCCCTAACTGAGTTTTATACACCTGATGAAAATGGAGAAGCAGAAAAAATCCCAACGGGGAACTACAGCAATCCACATCAAGATACTCAGCCTGCAAGTCGAGGGAAAGCACGTCAACGCCCAAAAATTAGAGACCTAGATAAATGCCCCCTGCCAACATATGCTCCTACCAAGCTCACAAGTATCAATTATAACTTTCTATTTTTTACAACTTTAACTCCCCCCTCCATACCCCATTTAATATCCTTATTCCGATCCTTCCAAAAATGTTTTTTTCTTTTGATGTGGACTGTTTAAGAACAACAACAGTCCATTACAGGTATACCCCAAATAAATATAGGCCCACTATCACCCCCTACTGTCATATATAATATAATTTTTATTTGTATTAAATATATATTATTATTATTATTATTATTTTTTTAACTTGAATTTCCCCCTCATGGCAAGGAATGAGCAGCCGAACAGCGGCTGAACAACGCTGAGGAAACTGCCGTGCCGAAGACCAACGGCAGCCGAGAGACCCGACAGGAGCCAAAAAGCCACGAGACAGGAGGAAACCGCGTCTGATGTAAGCCAGTGAAGACTGAAGTATGAACTGAGCCACAGCAGGCATGGACGTACCAACAGGTGAGTAGGGGAAACTGGGGGTTTAAATGTGTGGGGCTTCTCCCACAGATACGACTAACAAATTAACCTTAAACTTGTACATCCATCCTGCAATGTGTCTTTTGTCCTCCCTCCCCTCTCCTCTCCACACTGTTGTCTCCAGACAATACACATAACAGATCAGCACTAAGATCATTAAGTTCATTAAGTTCAGTTTTGTCCTGGCCCCCCTCTCCTCCCCTCTACTGTCTTTAATTCTTCTCCCTGTGTATGTGCCAAGACAGCAGCACTAACTGTCTTAGTACAGATGTGGTATGTGTATTGTCTGTAAACAGCCGTGTGAAAAAAAGAGGGGGGATGAAAGAGAAACTGCGGGATGGATGTGAAACTGTTTGTAGACCTGTTACCTGACATGAATACATTTTGATGGGATGTGCCCTGAGCCGCTGCGTCTGCACAGCTTCTCATGAACGGGCAGCAGCTCCTACAAGCTGCTGCCACTCAGTGGGAGAGGAGGATCCCAGAATTATTGTAGAGATAGCTTCTCAGTAAAGAACTTAGCCCTGCCCATAGTATATTACACTGAATTTTAAGGTTATGGTGCATTTTTGATTACAGGAGTACATTGCAAAATGTACTCCTGCATCAAAGGAAACTTTTTTTTTTTTCCCCTTTCTTTCCCCACTTTTTTTTCCCCCTCCTAAATGCTTTAAATATTTAATTTGTTTATTTGTATTATATGCATCGCAATGCATTTGAAATACTCTCTCTATGACCGCTTGAATGAGCAACTATTTGTTATTCAAGCACTTGTTTATCTCTTTTGTGATCACCGTCAAGGTATTTAAAATATAAAATAAAGAATTTATTTTTTAAAAATGCAAAAAAAAAATGTACCCCAGTTCTCTTTTAAGACTTATCCAAGTTGCTTCTTCAGCTGATCAAATGACAGAGTATTCCCCTGCATTATCCTATAAAATGTTACAAGAATTGATAATGCTGCCCCATCAGATAGAAGAAGAACTGAAGAAGCTATTTGAATACGTATTAAATGTTTTCAAGAATAATCAGGACATTCAGTTGTGTTTTATGTACTACCATTAAATACTTGGAACAGTTAGTTAATTGTTAATTAGAAAATACACACAACACCCTAATGACATGAAGTGTGTGAAAACACTGTCTGTGAAGTCCTTAGCATGCTACTCTAGCATCTCCTTTATATCTTTTAGGGCAGAGTAGGTTGATAACTACATGTGAAATGAGTATAAATAGCTGTTTGGGGCAAAGCAGACAATTCTTCTTTCAGGCACTTGATTATAAGGCTTACCCTTTTTTGTTGCAATACACAACTGAAAGCAAAATTAAAATGGGAAATTAGCCATGTAAACACATATCATCAGAAAAGTGAATTCATGCATTATAGTGAAATGATGCCCACTGCTAATAAATGTTTACTTTTTAAGTGTACAGAGGGACACACACACTTTTAAAAATGCATAGAAGTGTTTTGAATTGGAGGACATCATTACAGTTTTTACCACAAACCATTAATTTTATTTGAGTTTTTGAGATTGAGTAATACAATAAAAGTTATCTCTGTATGATACTGCACATAACAAGCTTCGGTTTATCAGTACTAGAAAAGCGTTTCTGTTTGAAAACAGATGAGTCTATAAAAATGAATTCAGTCTACTGTCTGCTGAGTCTCAGAGGTGACAGTTGACAATGGGTATACATTCAGTTATATATTTGGTAAGGTGGAATAAAGACACAGGTCCATCCAGTTCAACCTATGTGTGTGTGTGTGTGTTTGTGAAGTCATTAAGTATTGCAGCCGCTACCACTAACTGTGGAAGGTAATTCCATATTTTTACTGTTCTTATGGTAAAAACCCCTTCCATAGTCTAAGATTAAACTGCATTTCGTTCAACCTCATGTTTTGATCATGTGTCATCTTCAGAGATACTTCTTAGTTTAAGCAGGTTATATACAATACTATGTGGTAGACCATGGATAAGCAAACACCAGCCTACCCCTGCAGTAGAGTAGTAAATACAATGAAGAAGTGCACAGTATATGAGTCAAGTGTGTTCCTTAGCCAAGAGCCCAATAACTCACATGCCCCTTGAGTCCTGTATGGATGTTGTGCGTGTGAGCTTTTCCATCAACCAAGTCAAAGCATCTGCCTGTTATTCAGGAGAGTTGTTAAGTGTTTGGGGTGCTACAGGCTCATGGAGTCTACAGCTCTAATACTGGATTCACAGTTTCACATTTTAAAGGATGTCTGGATGAGCTGATAAGTGTGTTAAAATGCATGCAAAATGTACTTAACACAAAAATGCATCACATTAAAAAGGTACATTGCTGTATCAAAATAAGCATTAGGAACATCAAAGTGAGCAGTAAATGCATGTGGTTTTTTTGCAGAATACAGCATAACAGTGGGTATTTAAAATATAGAAATGAAGCTGTGTACACACTATTAGGGTTTGGCTCGATGTTGGAGCCGAACGTGAGTTTGACTCAAACATCAGCAGTTTGTGTGTTCGGCGAACACACGAACTGTCAGGGTGTTTGGCTGGCTATTCGCTAGCCGCGCACCCCGCACAAGGTGCATTTAAGCCCTCTTAAAGGGGATAATTGTTTTTGAAAGTTCTACCCTCCCCCCCATTGACTTGCATTGAGTTTGTGTTTGAATTCAAACTTTTTGGATGTTCTAAAGTTCAAATTCTAACTGAACTTGGGCCTATTAGGCCCATCACTACACACTAGCATTAGAAAAAGTGTGCTTTAACCTCCCTGGCGGTATTCCCGAGTGTAGCTCGGGGTTACTTTTCCATACCATAAGCGGTAACCCCGAGCTACACTCGGGAATGCCACATAGCATTTACTTACCTTGTCCCTCGAGCCACGCTATGTTCTCTGGCCGATGCCGGCATCCGTCTTCTGGGATCCGTCCCTTGTGAGCGTACGTGTCGCAGGGGGTGGAACAGGCGGGATATTCAAAACAACAAAAACGAAACAAATTTGAAAAAAAATAGAACGAAAAATGACACGAAAAAAAGAAAAAATCATACCGCCAGGGAGGTTAAGGTATACATCTAGCCTTAAAGTATATTCTAGCCAACACTTTGACTGAGAGTAGAAAATAATTAGAACCCCTGTTTTTTCTGCCTGGGGAGATTTTCCTTCATCTTCTGGAAAAAGGTGTCCCCATTAGACGATTTCCCCTCTCCTCCAGTTCTGTTGACAAGCATAATAGTTTGGATTTACCATCACCTTCTGTCCCAGTAACAGAGGTTTAGAGCAGTCTTGCTCCATGAGAGTTATTTAGAACCCTAGGGTTTCTTCAGAGATTGCTAGGGGTTTGCTGAACACTGAACAGTATCCTACCAGCTGGTTCATGCCTAGTCCTTGCACCAATGTCACTTATCTGAGCCAGTGCCACAGGGTCAGTGACTATCAGTATAAGAAGGAACTACCCTGACCACCAATGCAATGAGCATTATTCCCATTGACCACCAATACAACAGAGCATTATTTCCTCTAGCCACCAGCATGAGGTGGTTCTTCTCTCATTAACCATCAGTTTGAAGGGGGTCTTTCAACCACAAATCTAAAGGGACTCTAAACTAACCACCAATCTCTATTCCCAAGGCAATCCAGTACACTGACCACCAATGTAAAAATTAATTTTTCACTGAGTACCAATACACATTCCCAAGGTCATCCAAGTCAACAACCATCCCTAAGCATAGGCAAGGATCTTCAACACTACCTGTCATTCAAACTTAATGCCAATTTTACTCTGAGATTTGATTACAATTCCCACATTGAACCATGTAACGCAACAAAAACACTTGCCCCAAAAGTCTTGGCCTTACAGTGATTTGATTAAACAAATTAGAACAGGGTGTTTTCACAAAATTTCCCACCTCACATCATATTCTTGGACAATCGGCATCTGCCTTGACACATTTCATGACACCATAATATATGGATTAGGGTGATTGAGTTGCTCATGTGGCTATGAATGCTAGAGTATGCATCTGGCACTAATTTGAACCTGAGACGCCACTTGGATGAGTGGTGAAACATCTTCAGCATTACAGAACAAGTTCAGCTGAATGCAACTTACAGCTTTTCTATCATTTAAAATGTTAAAGAATTATACTGAGTCAGTCAAGTCTAAGCAATTGTATTTATTAAAAGTTGGTAGCCAACACATGTTGGGGGTTATAGGATCCCCCTTCTTAAGAGCTGAAATAGTACATAGTAGCTGCTGCATTAGAAGTGCAGCAGTCCAAACTTAATAGAAAATACCTAAATATATTTTAAGTAGTCCCTCATTCTGCCTTTCTACTAGCTGTTCTGTACATAAACATTCAAACAGGAAGAGGAAGAGTAGTCCCTGTAGCCAATCAAGCTTTATTGGACTGCACAGTGCTATGAATTCATTAAATGGAGTTTTCTGATTGAAGGATAAAGCACAGAGATTACATCATTAGTAAGCCCCCGCCCCTTCACTGTCCAATCACTGTCTTGACTTAACTGTATTGCTTTGACTGCAGTGAAGACAAGTAAATCATAAAAAAATGGCTATGGTGTCTGTCAGATGTGTCTGGGTAAAAAAAATAGCTAAACAGAATTACACAATTTTCAAATGTTTATTTAGGTGTTTCCCTACACCTATATTTTTCCATTGTTATTAAAGTTGCTAATACCAGTCCAGCAGCTTTCAAAATGAGACAGCTAGCTCGATTAGTCATTACAAACAACTTCTAATTTGTGATTAGTTAAGAATTATGAGAATGTCACAAATTACACACTATTAAATAATCTTGTGAAAAGCTATTTTAATTCTACACAACAACGAGAGCAACAACTAGTGATGTGATGTGATGTCTTAACCATTTATATGTTACTCTGAAATAAAACACAAAAAACTCTTTCCTGTATGAGGATGCAAAATTCTACCACTCACAATTCCTTTAGGGCAAATAATTTCTAAAAGGCAGCTGTGATGCACTGAGCTTACTTAAAATTTGTAAGTAACTCCTTTCAGTAATGGAGATTTACTAATAGTTTTCAATGCTTTAAATCACAGTTAATATGAAGAAAATACTCCAGAGTGAAATGATCTACAGAAAATGTGATTTGTTGAATATGTCTAGAAACTCAAATGGCATACAATTAGGAAAGACATTTCATTTCCCCATTTTCGTCATCTTTCTTCCCTAACGCATCCCAGATTTCTACAATTTGTATGATAATTAACACTTTCAGAAAACAGTCAAATAATTTAAAATGAAGAAGAATAGAGAACACAACCTCGATGCCGCAAAAAAAAACAATAGAGTGCAGCAAACATTAGCATCTCACATAGAAACTAACTGAAAGCAGAGTAAAGTAAAAGTTTTATGAGAAGGCATAAAAAATATAATGAAAGCATATACAAGCCAGCATGATCAAGATATATTTTTGCTGCATATATCACGAAAATTAGATACAATAGGTATAACACCTAGCAAAATCTTATTGATAATTATGAACAGTTGATTAGTGAAGAAATTAGACCTATATCAGTGATTGGAAGTTGGCAAATGTAGCTATTGATAATGCTCATGGCTCCACTTGAGATGTATGCCAATTGATTGTAATAGCATGATCAGCTCATGTACATCTGCATATTCATTCTTTAAAACAACATTGTTCTACTTTTGTTTTTTTTTGTAAAATATGGACAGTTTTATAGTAGAGGGAATAATCTTAGTATTCTGGAACATGGGGATGAACTATGTGATTTTTAACATACTAGATGTGCTCAAATGTAATGTACATTTGTGACCCATTTAGATTGCTAATAATTGTGTCAATAATATTGATGTCTCATAAAACTGTCTTCGTATTCTGGTAGGACAAGGTAAGTGAAATCTCACCCTTAGCTCATGCAATGTGGTAGATTAAATATAACATACATAAGCAATATGTTTCAATAAAGCAGACACGTCAGAATGATTGACATACAGTATGTTGATGAATAATTTCAAGTAATATATGTGTTATATAAAATCTCTACATTCAATATCTTTTTAGATCATTCCTTTTACAGAATAGCCCAGTTCTCATGGGCACTGGGGAATTTCTTTGGGCGTAACTCTTGCAGTATTACTCCATTGCTAAATGACTGACACAGGACTGTGCACAGTCCTCTTGTATAAGAATTACATATGCCTGACTTGCTCACCTGTTTTTTTGTATGATAGAAATGGAGCAAGAAAAGGAAAGGCATGATTTAAATACTGCAAGAAGGATAGCAGTAGGAAAAATAACAGTAGAGTGGGTTTTCATTTATTTGCTGATCCGTACAGACAGGTGTGGCAAGGTGCAGTTCAGTAAGAGCACCACATTTAAGGCAATTCAGGGGCACTTATAACCACAGTAGCATGTGTGTTTAGTCTTAATATGAGGCAACCTTTTTGTCCCTTATGACATATTTTTCAAGCAGAATAACTAGACTAGCAGAAGGAGATTTCACATATGAAAAACATAAAACAAAATAAGGATATGTCTTCAGTCAGATGTAAAGATGAAAAGAAACTGCATATTGACTAAAAGCACCACAGATGATTCTTACCACTGTTGGACGGTTGTTGTGGGCATGCTCTGAGCAGGTATGAGTTTGGGGAGAACTCCTCATCAGGGTTTGTGTCCATTATTTGATGAGAAGTATTACTGTCTAGCAGCGGCATCTGGCAGCTAACAGGAGGAGGATTATGGGAGCTGGGCAGTTGTGCAGATGGTAGGAGGCTAGACGAAGATGTAGATGGGATGGAGCGACCTGGGAAAGAGGAACAGGGATTAAAGGTCAGCAATGAAGGCAATGAACAGAGACACAGAAAGTTCTATGTGTATGTAACATTTTCAACACTAGAGATGAAAATAATTATGGGTCAGAATTACTAAGGTAGCTAAAAGTCTAAAGTAAAGAATGCTGTCAAATGTATAATTTATACAACATGACCTTTTATGTAGTCACTCACTACAAGACAAGACAAGACATTATCTTTGCAGAATCACTAGAACAGTATATACGATTTGCTGACACAGAATGCTAATATAATCTTAATGGTGTCGTCCTTATACAGGTTTGCTAGCAAAATATTGTTTCTCCCCTGAAGTGGTCTCTAGTGCCCCCTACCATGATTGTGTTGAGACCAATGAGTTTTGGCCCTATTCATGGGTTCATCATAGTCAATTATATTTACCAAAAATTGTATACATGTCTCATAACCTAATAGTTTAAGACTAATTGCCAGTATTTAGCCATGTTAAAAACAAGTCCCAATCTTTTTATTTATTCTTATTTTCAATTCACTACTGGTGAATGCACCTATGAGTATTCAGTAACATTTTAAATCATTGTTATTGTATGTGCAACCTTTATTTCTGTGTTATCACATTATGCGATCACTTCTGAATCTCACGTAACAGACATAGGTCAGGACTTTTAAAAATTGTATTTGGTTTGCATATAATTCAATTTACATGCAAGGCTCTATTCTCTATTTTGCCATTGATGAACAATGTCCTATAGATAATTTAAAATAGTTGTAGTTGTGGTGATGAATAGCTGTAGGTTTGTGACCTACAGAATCTAAAAGTCAGCACTCTATGTTTCACAAATGTGCTAAAGTTAGCAACTTTACAGATCTATAAAAGTTTAAATTCCTTTGGAAATGTACGCTGAATTAAAGTGAAACTAAGCAACTCAAGCACGCCATCCTTGAATATAATAGCTGCTTTGTTTGAAAATGATTCATTGTTTATGTAGTCAGCTACTAAATAACATCTGGGAACTGTCTATTCTTTTAAATTGTAGAAAAGGCTGGGATGTCTGCTTCCAACTCAAATGATTCTCCTTCCAAAGTCCATTTTCTTGAATGGATTTAAAGAGAATCTCTAGCATACTTGAAAATGTCTGCTGACAAATTTTTGTTACTTTACTGAGCTTGTTATCACTAGCTTTTTAAATAATTCACTGTCTGATTACTGCACATGAATCTGAAGCACCACTTGCAAAAAGAACATAGGACTTAAGGCATCAAAGATTCTAAAGAAGAACAGTTAATTTTACCCATCACAAGCAGATTCTCACATATATTTTTCTATGTTTAACTCGATCAATGAAATGGAGTATCTGGTTGATAGCTGAGAGAGACCTATAGTCCATGTTTGGTCACATGCTGATTAGCCACTTCTTCACCTTGGGAAGAGTACTAGCATTGAGACATTTTTTTTAGAGATAAGGGAACTAAATTTGATCATTTGGAATCATGACTGACTCACTTTTTATATGGATGCAACATTTTTAAACATTGGCTTACGTCTACCTCTAGATTTTAATGAGAGAGTACAAGTCATTATAAAAGATAATGGATTGTAATGGATAAAACTAAGTTTCATGAATTTAGCAATTGAAGGACTGTGTTAGGGCACATTCGCACTATAAGGTGTTATAAATCTTATCATGACGTATTTGATAATGTGCTTTACTGCAACACACAGTAACTCACTGTTGGTGTTACAAATGATACACATTTGAAAGCGAATGTAGTTACCTGACTTTCAACCAACATAAATGTTATAAATGTGTCCCGTTATACAAGGTAGTCAGAATTAAATTGATGTCAGGGTCTTAATGTAGGATCTGAGAACACCAGGAAAAAATTACAAATTACTGTGGATGCTAAGACATATTTATCAGGGAGTTAATGTGACTTTCACCAAACATTCACTGATAGTGAATCAATCAATGTCACTTGAAACATTTGCACCTGGAAGATTCGCCTGCAGTGAATGTTTGGTGCAAGTCACATTCACTGCTTTATAAATATGCCCCTAACTGTGGTTATTTAGTCATATTGATCTATTGTAATGAACAATATTCATTGTGAGCTTCCTACTATCTTGCGACGGAAATAAATAAAAGAACGACAAGAAAATAAGAAAGAAGAGAGAAAGAAAGAAAACAGACGTGCAGGCTATATGTTACAACATGCAATATATTAGACATGCTGCTTGATGCCTGAGATTAACCAGAGTGACTACTGTATGTCCTGGAACAATGGTTTGTGCATGTACAACGCTCTGTATATTTATAAAAGAAATGTTCTGTAGTGCATTTACTGACATTTGTTACACATTTGCTATATTTGTGGGGAGCATACACTTAATGAATGTAAAAGCTGAATTTTTGTGAAATAGTGAATGTGATCAGTATCTGCTATCAGCAGCTCTTCATAAGGACAGTGCAGGTGCTGTCCAGAGATCTCCATGGTGCTGAAAATGTAGTTTACTTGCTTTAGCACTTCTCTATGATATGACCAGCCCTAGACACCATGACATGCAAGCTGGTATCACTGACAGTGAGTGGTGTAATGAGGGGCTTATGTGCCGCCTACTTGTCCCCTATTTTAAGGATCTTTTAGACCCTTAACCCATTGACCTTGCATAAGAAATAGAAGGTAAGAAATTTAAAAAAAGGCCACCACACTTATTAAAAATAGACTTTAATATTATATTCCTAATGCTCTTATCTAGTGACATCCAATGCCCTTTGGTGGGTCTCTTCTCCTATCCAGTACTATTATACTTAATTGGGGATCAAAAGCTCTAATTTTCTATATTTTTTGACTAAGCAGTGAGGGGAATTCTGTACGTGTAATAGTGTTAAGAGGAATGTGCTTTGAGTATAGTCAAATCACTAGCTGGGAATTTCTGCTAGGACTGGGAGTTCATTTGCCCCTTAACTGTGACCTTGCCTGTTGGAAATACCCTGGTTATCCACAGGTTCACAAACAATTTCAGTAAATGGCCATTAGATCACAGTGACATAGTGGGAGCCCATAGTTCAAATTCCAGGACACTATCTGTAAAGAGTTTGCATGTTCTCCCTGTGCTTGCATGGATTTCTCTTGGTGCTCTGGTTTCCTCCCATGCACCAAAGACATGCTGCTAGGGAAATTGGCTCCTGTCTGAATCAGCCCAGTACTGTATGCATGTGAGATAAGAACCTTAGATTGTAAGCTCTTTGAGGGCAGGGACTGATGTGAATGTACAGTGTGTAAAGTGCTGTGAAATTATTGGCGCTATATAAATACCTGTAATAAATAAAATCTACACCCTGGTGCCTTTGAGCCCATCTCACTAGATCATGGGTTAACTGCTAGCATCTTTCAGGAGTTAAAATTATCAGTGCCTTTAAAAAAAATATTGTGCCCCATCAATATGTATTGATTTAATTACCCTTTGTTTTTTTTTAAGTTTCTGAATGCTTGCATCTGCAGACATAATGCTGTGAAAAAAATAAAGATAAATGCGACAGTTGCAAAAAAAACAACCTAATTTATTTTTCAAAATGCTTCACATTTCCTACACTATCCTTCTGTACACTTCTAACCAGGACAGGCTGTTTCACTTGAAATTCCCTGGATCTCTATACAGCTCGTAACATCCAGAGGCATACAAGGCCAAGTAAGGTCACAGAGCTGCAATATTTTATGCCCAATGGACACATTTTCCTAATTTGCACATAAGGGTTATTTACACCTTTGTGTTAAGGGGATCTGCAAAGAGTAATGCAGACAAATAGTCAAGATAGTCTGAAGGCTATGATTGTCTACAGTTGTTTTAACTGACTGTATTTGAGTTAATCTTTTCAGTTTTCCTACACTAAAACTATTTTTTATATTCTGTAAATTATTTTCTTTATTTATGACATGACACCATAGAGATATCTGCATTTAATTATATGCATAAAAAAGCTCCTATTTTCACTCCAGCGTGTGCAAAATAGATATTCTACCGTGTATTGATGAAATACGTGTCACACAACTCATAAGGAGATGTAAAAATTCTACATAAATAAAATCTGTGGTGAACGCTGTTAAGAGCAGTTTTCTTGTCATCATTGTAAGGAGTAGTTAGGATAAATAAATCTCAACACTTACTGTCATGTACTGGCTTTGGCAAGAATTGTATTATACAGAAAATTCATATACTTGTTTATAAGGTTTGTAAGGTATTACTTGAATATTATTAGTCCTAGGAATATTATTATAATTTCAAGGGAAATACTTCTCTACACTGTTTACCTGAATAACGCTCAAATATCAACAACATACTATACGTTTTCAAGAAGTAACCATATGGCCCCAGCACAGTCCCTTACCTCTTCCTGGTTCAGGACAATAGTAGTCTAAAAGTCAGGAGCCCTGGACCCTGAGGTACATTCCCTTTTCAAGTTAACAACTTAATTCACTAATTCCAACCACTTACAGAGCATTGGTGTTTGATGTCAAAGAGCCTATTTAAAGCTCACCACCGCCCAGAGAAGATGCTATGTGGCCTTCAGCTATTCCTATAACCTGTGCCCTAACTTGCTAATTACCTGCTTGTTTTATGACCTCTCTTGGATCTGTTCCCACTGCTACTGACCCCAGCTAACACTGACTGCCTTTACCCTCTGCTGATTTGGTACATTTGCTGACTATTTAATTCTGACTTTACTCCAGACTATTTGACCACATTTTTGCCTTCTGCATCATTACCTCTGCTGTCTGATAACTACCATATCCTAAATGTATCGATACTACAACAATAGTGTCTTTTGCTCCAAAGGGCTTCAGCACCTGATCTTTGGTCCATCTTCTTGCAAAAATCTGGGCTACCTGACTTCTGAACTACATCTGAACATCATCTAGCCAGTCTCCAGATCATGTGCTAAATCTGAACCTGCTATAGGAACCAATGCCACTCCTTGCCTTCTAGTGCTCTATTATCATCTCCAGGGGCACTGGACAGAAAGTGTATGGGAAGCTCCCTTATCACCTTGTTCTCCACCAATTATGTGACAAACAGGTCACTCACACTTTTAGAAAGAGGTCAGCAATATCAGCCTACATTTCTCAGTATGTTGTTCATTTACAATATCCCACAGCCTCCTAATATGAACATCAATTTGGAGTCAGTTAGGGCATCAGATCAATTGCAGGGTTTTTGTCATTAGGTACTAAAAGCTACAAAGATTAACGCTACTAAGATTAAAATGCAATTAGCACAGGTAGATTTTGAACAAATTATAATACATTAAAACCAGTATCATTCTTCTAAACAAATACCAGTTGCTATCCCCTTGAATTTACTTTTGACACACATTAAATCACAGTGGATTCAAAGTATAAAGATGGTCAAAACATCTTTTTCTAGCAGTGGCTAAAGTGTTGAAGGATTAGATCCTATCTTTTTCTCTTATAGTGGTCACCAGAAAGTCATGGGAAATCCAACATTTTACAGTTGTCAGGCTACATAGTTATGAGTATTTGTTATAGGTAGCTCTATTTCAGGCATCCATGTGGAATATGATAAGCCAGATCGTGCCTAAACATCAAGTACAATGCACCCTGTGTAGGGTTTACTGAGGCTCTGAGCAATTTCTTTTTTTATTACAGTCTTCTTTGTGTTTGGACTTAAATGCAATTTTATTTTTCCATGGAATATAGATTTAAAAATGTGAACAGTGCTTAGAAAGACTCAAAATATAATATAACATTACATTTTAGGCACTCCAACGCTTGTCTGGTGTATGTTTGAATGCTGGCACATACGGTATATGACACACCACACTTATTTCTGCATATACTCTGTATCTTGTCCACATGCATGCTCATAGTGAATTCCATGAGGAATGTTGAATTCACTTGTTTTTGAATAATCAAAGCAACCATGTATGCCAATAGTATTTGAAAAAAATGTTTTTATTGTGTGTTATCTCAACAACTGTTGAAACTGAACTCCAGACATGAAAACTTTCATTTAAATATGTTTTCAATAGCCACGGATAATATAAATCCCCATTGTATGTACCAAATGCCTTTGCAAATCAGATTGTTACCTTATAAAAATAGTAGTGATACCATCAATGTGTTGCACATAACCTGTACAGACAGCAGAGCTGTGGGAACATCCCAAGCAGCTCCACCCACTACAGGCTGTCTGCAACAAACAACAGGAGGAAGGCAGAAACAAGACCAGTCACAGTGCATAAGAAGAGAGAGCAGAACTGGCTGGTTTAATACAGGAAACTTCTGCATAGAGTCAATGTTTCATGCTGAATTACTGCACAGATCTGGAAGAAGTACACAAAGCACACAAAGATGCAAGTAAGAATATACATGCAATTTGTCTTCAGACAATATTTTCCTATTCTTCAGTGTCTTTCCACTTTTGCAGCCAAATTGGGATAACCCCTATTTTATATTTATTACATGTTCCCATTCACATGGCATAAGCTAAAAAAAATAATTCTTGCAGTTTAAATTGCTTAGTTAGGGTTAGGGTTTTAACGGTTAAAAATTTTTCTTGCTTGTAGGGGTGAGGGGCCTGAGGTGGTTTGTCCATTGTATGTTATTTAAGCTTATAAGATAACACAATCCTCAAATTTCAGTCCTAAGTCTTTCCATTAGGACAGATCACTGTGAAAGGGCTAAGAAAACCCTGGAATCAGCCATGTTGCCTGATATCACAAAACATCCAAAAGGTAAGATTTTTTTAAAAGTTATATTTCAGCATGCTGTGTAAATAGGAACACAATGAACATATAGAGGTGTTTTCTCAAATTTACAAAAGTTGAAATAAGCAGGTAGGTATAGTCATTGTAGGAGCTAATCTACCATATAATTATAAATTAATCTAATCTCCTAATACAATAGCAATAACATAAAAGATCAAACATATAGAAAATCAATGTAAGGCAAATGCTGGAAACATAACTAAAAATATGTGTCACTGAATATGCACAATGCTTTTCCTTTAACTAGCTACATTATTTTTGTAGTGCAGGTTAGAAAATGAAATAAAAACCGCAGCTGATTGATGGGTATAGACAGTTGTCCTTTCAAGCAGTTTCCACACTGTCAGAATTTTGCAGCAATAAACTCTTTTTTAAATATTTTTGAATTAGGGCAAATAAAAAAATGTTGCATTCAGAAAAAAGAGCGAAGCTTAATAAACTGGAGTATGTTCTATTAAGACTATTTAGATAGATATGTGTTCCACACAATTAAAGCAAGTTTGTCTATATTTACTCTTTTTTATACTTATTTTATTTCCTGATTGAAGCAGAAATATTGTAGACCTTGGTTAATATTCCCTAGCAAAGCTCTGACCTACTCCAGTCAACCTAATTTCTAAGCAGTGAAATGGAAATCTCCACTGAGAACAGTGCATTTCTCCATACATGTTTTCTGTGCATTTGCTTACTGCTCTTGGTTGTTTTTGTGGCATTTAATAGCACCACATCCTTTGAAATAAGTAACAATTAGTTAGATACATACTATGGGATAGCTGCTGGATAGCTGTAGGTGGTGGCTAGCACACTCAAAACAGTATACATGGAAACTAAAGACTTGACTATAAATAACATATTCCCTGTTTGACTATAAATTACATATTCCCTGTAATGCAGCATCAACAGAATCCTTGAAACACATTTTTGATGCAGCTAAATACTGTATAACTATGATGTTTTATTAAAATGATGTCAAATGTTTTATTAAAGTGATTATCTCGGTTTGAAATCCATGCACTATTATGACTTACAATCAAAAAAGTGTAAATAGAACAGATGTATTTTATAGGTACATTACTTGCTGTTTACGACAGTTTTATTATCTCTCTGGTGATCAGACTGGATAAAGCAAAGAACCAGATGTGGCCTTGCACTCCTTTGCTCAGAATTATTAGCACTGTCATTTCTATAAGGCTCATACATTCAGCAGTACAGAATAGTTTAAGTAGCGCTGCTAGGAGTATGGACCTTTAAAGTCAATGCAGACGATTTCAAAAGAGGCAGTCACCAGGAATAGGTAAGTAAGCACCTGGGTTAGTGGGGAGTCTATCTTACATTAGGTTAGGGGCCAGGTAGGGTGGGCTAGGGGCCAGGTAGGGTGGGCTAGGGGCCAGGGAGGGTGGGCTAAGTGTTTTTAAGGCTCAAGGCTCTTTCACTTTAAATCAGCTAAATATATCCCAGGTGTAACAAAAACAAAAAGGTGAGCAAAACCTTACAGTTCCCTATCTTTAGAAAGTTGAAATATAGAAAAATAGAAAAGTCTGTCTCCAGCTGGCATAGCTGTAGAGAAGTACTCTTGCTATTGGTGTTAAAATCAGTGTTCTTTCTGCTGAGTACTGACATCCTTCTGCTAAGTCAGAGCTAGAGCTCCCCTACCAGCAAGAAGGACTCAGGAGGGTGAATGTTAGACCTGTGTAAAGAGACCACTGTTTCCACATAGAAAATATGCTGGCAAGGGAATTGTTTTTGTACATTTTGATGCACCTGGAATTTATTTAGGGAATTTGAACTGAAAGGTCAATTGAGCTTAAGTAAAGATGTAGTTGACCTTTCCCTTTACACTTTAGTTGCAGTGCCTTCTGCATGCACCTTGAAGTATAAGTGAAGCCTAATGATAATGTTTTCTCAAAAGGTGCTAAGCCATTATACAAACATTACAGCAGTCTCCGAATACTAATTCTGTTCTCCCTGCCCAATAGCAATCTACAGGGTGTTCCTTTGCATGCGCAGGAAGCAGCAATAAAAAATGGACCGGCTGCAGGCCATGACAACAAAAGTTTGCCTACATGTTAAGCATGAATTTGTAGGATGTGGAAGTGTTAAGAATTGCCTCCTAATAGCAGTGAAAGAGAAGGGACACTGTAAACACTTTATGGCTGTCTCAATTAATTTAATCACAACATTTTAAATGTATCTATGGGAATGGATATGATGGGCCAACAAATAAAATCAGTATAGTAACGATAGAAAGAGATTTAACATAATTAAGACTGCAACAATAAATTAAATAGCTATATGTAGTAAAACTCTGAAATAATACAGGAGGAAAAGTTCAGAGCATTAAATATAACATTTGCATGCATTGTACAGAATATTGACCATCTCCAGCTCTAGTTGGGTGCATGAGTCAGGACAGCCATAACCCTGTATGCCATCTCAGATGCATGCACTTTAAACAAAGTGTAATTTCTTTATTTAGAGTATCTGGGATTAAGAAAATTAATTAGAAACAACAACAGATAGTGCTCATAAATATCCTAAGAAACCCCCAAGAATACTCTGCAAAAACCCTGCATTTAATGTTCATTTGTTTAAACAATAATATGTTATATTAAAAAAATGTCAAATAAAAAAGTGACTGACCTCAAACTATTAAAATTGCTCTGTAAAAAAAAAATATATAACGGATTTGGATTATTATTTTTTTTTAGATTTTTCTAAACTGATGGTTATATCTGCTTTTACTATATGGACTGAGTCCCCGCTCTGCTTCCCCTCTCCTCGTTCACAGCCTCCCTTACTTCCCTGGACGAACTCCTCCAGGCAGTACACCAGCCAGATTCGGGCACACATCACGCTTGTGCCGATCCTCCACACAGGCTGTGCATCCTCTGGTCCCTGGATCCACATGTAAGTGTCAATACAGTTATTTTTCTGCCATGTCTTGCCAAGTTAGCTAGTGCTCCATTGGTTTTGCGCCCTTTGTGTTCCTTTGTCGTTTTGCATTTACAGGTTCTCCTCCTGCTTCCCAGGGCTGCATGCTTTATAGTTAGCCTTCCCCATCCAAGAGTGCTGTTTATGTCCTTTTGTTTTTTTAAAGACATGGATGGGCGAGTTTGGGATAGAGGAACTTGACTGGCCTGCACACCTGACCTAATCTGATAGAACACCTTTGGGATGCATTAGAGCGTAGACTGCGAGCCATATCATTCTATTCGAGCTTGACAAAGAGGTGATACCTCGAAACGCGTTGCTCTCCTCTCCGTAACAACCTCCATCCCATCACTGATCTGACCGCCCGCCGCCTGTCGGTAGTTCCCGCATACCGGCTCCCGTACACTGCTTCAGTCCGATCTGACAGAGACTGAGCACTGACATCTACAGCCGTGGCCACAGCAGCCTAGTCTGCACCCGACACCGCTGAGTCTCCCCCACACCGCCTAGATCCCGCATTCATTTAACGGTACCACGGAGTGAGTCCCCGCTCTGCTTTTGTCGTCATCCATGTCTTTATGGACCTTGATTTGTGCACTGGTATACAGTCATGTTGGAACAGAGGGGGGAGGGGGCATCCCCCAACTGTTCCCACAAAGTTGGGAGCATGAAATTCTCCAAAATGTCTTGTTATGCTGATTCCTTAAGAGTTCCCTTCACTAGAAATAAGGGGCCAAGCCCAATCCCTGAGAGACAACCCCACCCCATAATCCCCCCTCCAGCAAACTTTACTCGTGGCACAATGCAGTCAGGCAAGTACCGTTCTCCTGGTAACTGCCAAACCCAGACACGTCATTTGGATTGCCAGACAGAGAAGCATGATTCATCACTCCAGAGAACACGTCTCCACTTCTCTAGAGTCAAGTGGCGGCATGCTTTTCACCACTGCATCCGACGCTTTGCATTGCACTTGGTGATGTAAGGCTAGGATGCAGCTGCTCGGCCATGGAAACCCATTCCATGAAGTTATCTATGCAGGCCAGATGAAATTTGGAGGTCTGTAGCTATTGACTCTGCAGACAGTTGGTGACTTCTGCGCACTGTGTGCTTCAGCATGCACTGACCCCGCTCTGTCATTTTCCTTGGCCTACCACTTCGTGGCTGAGTTTCTGTTCTTCCCAGTTGCGTCCACTTTGTTATAATACCACTAACAGTTGACCGTGGAATATTTAGTAGCAAGGAAATTTCACGGATGGATTTATTGCACAGATGGCAACCTATCACGGTAGAATGCTTGAATTCAATGAGCTCCTTAGAGTGACCCTTTCTTTTACAAATGTTTGTAGAAGCAGTCTGGTTGCCTAGGTGCTTGATTTTATACACCTGTGGCCATGGAGGTGATTGGAACACCTGAATCCAATTATTCAGGTGTGTCCCAAAACTTTTGGCAACATAGAAGTATTGCGGTATGCATTGATACGTTTCTTATTGGACTAACATATTATTCAAAAGGCAAGCCTTTGAGAGTTAACCTCTTTTCTTTAAGTCTGAAGAAATACAACATGACAACAACATGACAGAGTTAACCACTTAAAACAAGAGAAAGATGTTAGAGAAGGGGAGAGCGGGTGAGTGGGGTGTCAATAATGTTGGACCTGGGAGTGAAAAGCTCATCCTGATAACCAAAGGCCAGAATTAATTAATATAGGATGACCAATAAACACCTTAACACATCAGGGATAGGTATAGTAATAAGGCACACATAGGAAATTATTATGTACAGTATGTTCATATAAAGTTCTGGTAGTGTGTCAGGAAACCAGAATCCATATTAAGTCCCTCCGTTATCGTGTTGAAATGTGTAATCATTTTCACCTCAAACGTTTTCCTTTTGTGAGACTACTTTAATACTAAAGTTTTTGATGAAGTGATCTTTCTGGGAGAAGTGATGTCCTACTGGGGTGCAATATTTGTTTTTCTTGTGGTTATTGATTGAGCTCCTGTGTAGGTTCATCCTGAGATGCACTTAAGGCCAGTTTCCCCAAAGTAAAAACCTTTGTCACCTTTGTTAGTGTTCAGAATGTGACAGAGGTTGTTACATTGGGGAAACTGGCCTTAAGCTGCATCTCAGGATTAGCCTACACAGGAGCTCGATCAATAACCACAAAAAAACAAATATTGCACCCCAGTAGGACATCACTAAGAATACTGAAAGCTACTGATAAGAGATATGTACACATATGTAACAACTTTCTAAATGCAATGTTCTCTCCAGCCCTGAAGGTCAGGGACTATAGCTGGTGAGTGAATCTTCACCTAGAACAGGCCCTGTTCTCATATGGCATGGTACTCAATTATCCCCAGGGCCTAATGCACACTGCTATGGTCCCTGGACAATCAGCACTAGAGGTGGTGCAAGCAAAAATACAGGGGTATCTTTGGATCTAAATGGGAGAGTTAGGCATATAATGAAGATTCAGCAGAGGAGTAGCCAGTATCAAGAACTGGTGGACAGGCAGAATTCAGGGCTGGTGGCAGTGAGTACCATTATCCAGGGTCAGTCAGAGGTTAGGGCATGTGGCAAACAGTAAGCATAATCCAGTGGTGAGCCAAAGGTCAGGGAGGCAGATGACAAGAAAGTAATCCAGGGACAGGCAGAGCAGGGGCGGACTGGGCCGGGGGGCAGGGTGGCAATTGCTCCCCGGGCCTCTCTGTTGCCTCTAATGAACGGCCCCCATCGGCACAAACACTTTTGCCACCTCTCCCCTCTAGGCCTGCTACTTCAGCGGCCAAAGAGGAGACCATGTTGTTCGGCTGCCAGTGCCTTCCCGAATGCCTGTGTCACTGTCTGATCGGGCTTGTCGCAACTACGGCAGCTTTCTCCACCCACTTCTGCTGCTATTGGCTAGGAGGGAGACTGCCCACCTACGATTGGCTGTGGAGTGCTGTGCGGGACCTGAAAGGAGGACACCACGAGGAGGCTGATGGAGCATTCATCTCGGAACTTCCAGGCAAACACGCTGCGCCCCGCTCCCCCCCCAACTACCAGGAGAGAAGAGGAAGAGTCACTGTAAGTCCCTGTTTTTTCTGTGTGACCTTTGCGCTTCCTTACTGACCTCTCCCTTGCACCTCTGTACTGTTATCACTGACTTCTGCACTGCGTCACCCCCTGACCTCTGCATCACACCCTGACCTCTGCATCACACCCTGACCTCTGTGTTCTGCGTCACACCCTGACCTTGCGTTACACCCTGACCCCTGCGCTCTGCGTCACACCCTGACCCCTGCGCTCTGCTTCACACCCTGACCTCTGCGCTCTGCGTCACACCCTGACCTCAGCGCTCTGCGTCACATCTGCGCTTGGTGTCACACCCTGACTACTCCGTTTGGTGTCACACGCTGACCACTGCGCTCTGTGTCACACCCTGACCACTGAGTCACAGTAAGACCCTGTTTTTTATGTGTGACCTTTGCGCTTCCTTACTGACCTCTGACCTGTCCATTACACCTCTGTACTGTTATCACTGACTTCTGAAAGCGACACACCCTGACTTCAGTGCTCTGCACCACATCCTGACCTATGCGTTCGGCGTCACACCCTGACCACTTTGCTCTGCGTCACACCCTGACCTCTGCGACACACCCTGACCTCAGTGCTCTGCGTCACATCCTGACCTATGCGTTCGGCGTCACACCCTGACCACTGCACCTTGCATCACACCCTAACCACTGCGCTCTGTGTCACACCCTGACCTCTGCGCTCTGCGACACACCCTGATCTCTGCGCTCTGCGACACATTCTGACCTCGGCGTCACACCCTGACCACTGCGCTCGGCGTCACACCCTGACCACTGCGCTCTGTGTCACACCCTGACCACTGCGCTCTGCATCACACCCTGACCACTGTGCTCTGCATCACACCCTGACCACTGCGCTTTGCGTCACACCCTGACCTCTGTGCGCTGCGTCACATCCTGACCTCTGCACTCTCCGTCACACCCTGACCTCTGCACTCTGCGTCACACCCTGCGCTCTGCGTCACACCCTGACCTCTGTGTCCTGCGTCACACCCTGACCTCTGTGCTCTGCGTCACATCCTGACCTGTGTACTGTCTGGCTTATTCACACAGCTGCTGAAGGCAGCTGTCTGAAAAACCGAGCCGAAGTGAAGTGAGCCGAACGCTGTTCGGCTATTCACTTCAAGCTTGTACGGCTGAAATCAGCTGTACATCGGTTGGCTGCAGAGCATCTAAGGCCGAACCAAAGTGCAGAAGGTGTTTGACTCAGTCGATTCAACATCTGGATCGGCTGAGCCGTGCATCCGGCAGGCTACTCGCTGCTGTTCGGCCTATTCTCATAGGGGCTGGACAGCAGTGAGTTTCTGCCCGGTACGGCTATTCTGCCCGGTACGTCTGTGAAAAAAGTAGAACAAAAAGTAGAAAACTATTGGGTGGAGCTAGCAGTGACAATTAGCTCCGCCCAGCTGTTTCCTATTGGCCGGAAAATGAACAACAAAAAGGTAACCAGGGGATGCCGAACTCTCATTACAATGAGAACTCTGCGGAGCCGGCTCTTTCGCTCCCTCAGGGAATAGTTGTTGTCGGCTCCATCTTGACAGCAGCAGTGGCTCTTCTCCAACTTCCTCCAGCTCCTCAGATCTGCTAGGCGGCTGCCTATGATTGTGGGCTCCTGACGGCCGGCTCCACTGAGTTCTCATTGTCATGGTAACCAGGGGAAACTGAACAGTCATTGCAACTGGCCGAAGCCAGCCGTGAGCTCCGCCCAGCTGTCAGTTGCAAGGCTGTCGGCCGTTAGCCCACTTCGGGTTTCACTTCGGCTCAGTCGAGCATAAGCATATGCCTTCGGCTATACTGAACCGCTCAGCCAGCTTCGGGAGCTGTAAGGGCTATAGTGAATAGCCCGTACAGCAGCCCTTCAGTTCTACTGAACCAAAGAGCTCAGGCAGCCGAAGGATCAGCCGGAGCTACATCAGCACTGACGGAGAGATATGTTAAAATTTAAAAAACAAAATCAAATAAAGTAGATCACTATAAAAATTAACCCCTTATGGTGATTATCTGCAGTTGAGCTACAGATTTGTTTTGCACCCTAAATAGTTCATTTTTAGTTTTACTCTCTCATGGCATACAGAGTACTCCTTTATCACTGAGGGGGTTATTCACTAAGCTGCCGAAGGGGGGCCGAGTCACTGTACCATGGGCCTCTGGGTTGCACTTGCCCCCTGGGCCAAAAGTTGCCAGTCAGCCCCTGAGGCAGAGATCAGGGCAGGCAGCACACTAGAGAGTATTCCAGGGGCAGAAAAGGCTAGTGCAGTACAGAGCTTGTGTAGTCAGGACTATGACAAAGCCCTGAAACTTGAGCTCATGATGTTAGAATTGAGTGCCACAGCACTGCTGGCAAATCAGAAAAGAGGAGGCTAAGCAGATGGAACAGACCTGCTGTGTAGCAACAATGGCTGCCTGAGAGGAGTGCCACAGTTGGCCAATAAGGGGGTGTTGCTGCTAGAGATGGGTCTGCTGCCCAGGAACATGCTGAGCGGTGGGTTGTGGTGAGGTGTGGTGAGTTCCTTTTGCTGCAAGGAACTATAGGAAGTGATATGTCACATGTCCCTAACACTATATTTTTAAATAGATAGAGTGTCTTTAAGCTAGATTTTACTTAAGGTTTATTAGTTGCAGAATAACATTGAAATAATAATTTCCTGTTGTTTCATGGAGGAGGCTGTACCATTTTTTCTGAAATATTCTTATTAAGTATACAAGTATTGCATTTCTCCTCTACATTTACACTATTACACTACCCTATTTATAATCAGCTTGTAAAATTAAAGTCAGGATCTTGGTCAGTGCTTATATGTAAGTAAACAAAGCACAGGCTGTGAGAGGTAACGGATATGCTAATGAACACCTTACAGTCTAGGGGTGAAATATTGCTTCCAAATTAAGAGGTTGTTGATGTTCAATGGTATAAAACAGAGGCTTTCAAACTGCAGATTTTAATTTGCATTCATAATAAAACCTCTCTGAAACCTTTATTATAACAATTATGCCTGACAACAGAAGTAACTAAATGTCAGAAAGAGATCTTAATTTTGTTTATTCAACTAGTTGATTTGCAACCATATATGATTTGGACTTAGCCACAAATTAACAAGAACAATTTTCCATCTCAGAAGCTGTCAGGAGAGGCCACTTTTGCCAATTTATCTTCCTGCAGCACATCTCTAGTAGCTGTCACTCATACATGGGAAACATTTGGTGCTGATTGCCATTTTTCTATCCACTTCCTTTTGCCTCTCATACCAGGCAATTTGCTGCAAGTCAATCAAGGTTGAAGCAGACCTTGTTTAAATAAAGAACTGTTGGGCTATTTCACATCAACAATTTCAAAAAGACAGAATGTGCTGTATATTTTACATTTACATTTATAGTACTTTCCATTTTCCCTTTCTTCACTAAAACGCAGCAAAAGTTACTAGTTGAAACGAAAGTCACCAAGAGATTTAGACAACAAAAAGAGTCTGTAAAGGTGCACTGAGCGAATATATATACATTTCCACTGTAAAAAATTCAATCAGTTTGTAGATATGTCTTACAGTGAAAGAGTGCTCAAGTATGGGATTACTTTTTCTACTGTTCTTCCCTTGTAATGTGAGGGATCGCAGCATTAAAGAAGCATCATGCCCCAAACTATTTGACCCTGATAACCCAGTTAAACAATTTGTTAGTGTTAGCCACTTTCACATATCCATTTGGGATTTGCTGTTGTGTAACCATGCAACACTTAGCTATTTTGTCTTGATACAATGAGTTATGTTGACAGATTTCTATTATATTTTAGATCAGCCTTGCCAAAGGACAGTAAATAAACTAATCAGAAAAAAATAAAGTCCATCTGCAAAAATATTGTCAGTCATCCCCCCAAAAAGTATTACTTGACATACACTTTACACCACTTATGACTATTGTTACGACTTACAAATAATGTCACATTCTTGTTAACCCCGTTCATAAATGTGTCTACCTGGCACCTATCCCATGCAGTACCTTCTAGTTGACATTATAACTGTTAGCATGGCTAATGGGCAAAATAAGTTGAATTGTGAGGTACTTTACTTTCTATAGAAAATCTAACATTTCTTGATGGGGCAAGGTCTTTTAGCACCCAAGGCAAAGATGTCAATGCCCCCATTTCTTTATTGTAAGGCACAAAGTGATAGGGATTGAGAAGTATCCCTCACTTCTTTAGTCTCCCCTAGAGGTTTTATATGCTACTTCACCTTTATCAAGGTTGTCTAGGTAAGTGTTAATTATAATGAATGAGGATAAACAATTATTTAGACAAAGTGTCTTCATAAAAAGGAATAACAATTTTCCTTTGTGTTGGTGGTGAGTGGGCCTAAAAAATAATCTAGACAAAAGGTCCCTGGAGTAGAAGATGCTATCCACCTATTCTGGTGGCCCTTGTCTTCTATCTCCCCTCCATCAGTTTAATTGGTGTTCAAAATGTCTAGGAGCAGTGTCACCTGCCGTGAGCTGTGGCCCTGTCTTTTGACCTCTATGTCATTACAGGATGATGTGGGGTCAGAGGGTAAAACAGATAGAAAATAGGATAGTGCAGGATGGGGAACACAGGCACCTAACACTTCTGAAGTGTTAACTACCAAAGGATCTTCGAAAAGGCTGCTGTGTTGGAGTGGAGGTCAGAGACATGGGCAACCAGAGAAGTAATTATGAGATCTCTTCTATTGCAGTGGTGTTTCATCTTAGTCATTTTATAGCCTGACAGGCTCACTTTAAAATCTCTAGGTACACCACCAGTAATAAAACTGCAGCTTAAGACAATAGAAAAATCTGCAATCATTCTGTAGGCAGACAGAATAAAATAATGCACAACAATAACTATTAGTAAACGGTTTCTGTGTGTGCACTTTCAACTTTCATCTTCGTCTGACACGCTGAGGAATTCTCATACTCAGTGGCCCTAAGCATATCTTAGTGTATCAAACAAGATTGCTATACAAAGTGCACACACATGCAGAAAAGTGCTCAGGCAGATAGGCAAACTCCTTTAAAAAGCACTTCAGCTGGCTCAGGCTTACATAGTTGGAAGCATTTTTTTTAAATTCCAGTGGCACCTTTCTTTGGTGTGTGTCCAACAAGCTCTTGTAGGTGGAGAATGTACTTGTTAGCAGCGGGGTATTAATTTTAAATGTCTGTGGGTCTACTAGAGTCATATTGTTGATCTATTGAACAATTTAATTGTAAAATACTATATATACACACAGGAAGATTTATCACACTAAAGGCATAAGCTCAGCTAAGGAGGTATTGTTCATTAGTAAAATTATTTATGTATTTATTCAGCTAGCTACAATTTTTAGTCTGTACAGTCTATTTAAAATGTTGCAACTCAACAGCTTTTGCAGAGATTACAGTGCAAAACACCACCACACACAAGCACACACTGAGCAATGAGCTGAATTTCCTTTAGTGGGGGAAGGATGCGCTTATGAATGATCCTCCTTGGGATTTAAATATGAATGAGCTGTGAGAACAACAATACAAGGTACAGGACTGATGGGCAATGATACTGGCAGACAGACTTATTGAGATTTAATCTTTGATCCCAGGAAACAGAATAAAAAAAGGGCACTGTCCTTGCAAACCTAGGGCAGTTGGTAAGTATGGGCTCAGTAGCATTCAGAGTCTGCAGCCTGCTCTAATGCCATTGGAGGAGCTAAGCCAGGGCCCTAGGAGGGCAGCAGCACTGTCACCAATAATACACATCACCATCTTTTCTTGCTGAGTAGCTGGGAATGCAGTGCTGCTACAGTGCATTTCTTTCTGTAGCAGTGTTGCTGCCCATATTTCCAGCCAGTCAGCCATACAGGGAGAATGATGTGTAGTAATAATTACAGTGCCCCTCCTCCCACTCACATTGTGCAGTGCTGATGCCACCTATTTCTTACAATGACTCACATAGGTTGAATGCTCACAACAGTACACATTTGGTGTGATACCGTGGCAGAAATCAAGTGAACACATAAAGGTGAAACTCGGAAATTTGGAATATTGTGCAAAAGTTCATTTATTTCACTAATGCAACTTAGCCGTCTACCAGGAGATTTTGGAGCACTTCATGCTTTCTTCCACAGACGAGCTCTATGGGGATGCTGACTTAATTTTCCAGCAGGACTTGGCACCTGACCACACTGCCAAAACATTTCTGAAATTGTGGATCTGGGTTTTCATGAGCTGTAAGCCATAATCATCACAATTATGACAAATCACGGCTTGAACTATCTTGCTTTGCATGTAATGAGCCTATCTCATATATTAGTTTCACCTTGTAAGTTGCATTAGTGAAATAAATTAACTTTTGCACAATATTCTAATTTTTCGAGTTTCACCTGTATTTGTGTGCAGAGAACCCCTTCTGCGCTTCTACCTCAATCTAAATAAAACATGAGCAGGCAGCACCCAAATGAATTACTCATTTAAAAAATTAACATATACCCCTTAGTACAGCGCTAAGGTTTATATAAGTCAAATCCCAAATAAAGGTTATTTTTTCAAACATCCATTGTGTCATTTTAAATGGATCCAACTATAATTGCAGTTACATTCAAAATGTGTTGCAAATTAAATAAAGTTCAAAACAAAAAGTCCAAGTATGTCCCACTAATGAATAGTGTCCGGTTAGCCTCTGTTGCTTCAAAATGTCTGTAACTCCATGTGAAACTGAATTTCCTTCAATGTTTAGAAAAAGTCAAACGTGATTCACCAGTGCACCACCCATGCATGGAGTCAACCTATCCTCTAAAGTGGACCTTAATAATAAAATAAGCTCTCATGTGATTTTTACCATCAAGAGGTTAACAGTCCTATTAATGTCTCTACATCAGAATGTTTAATATGGTGACACAGAATATGGTCACATGGGAATTAAATATAAAGGAGATACATAGTGTACTCCATAATGCAAACATTGAGTATTAAGTTAAAAGAAAAATGAAACTCACACAACATAGTGCACAACAATCATCGCACTATATAGTCATCATTTGTAGTTGCAAAATCTCCCATTAGCATAAAAAAGCACATCACCGCCAGGCAGAATGCATGCACAAGCATTCATGGAAAAATCTGCCTACCAGCATGTGTGGGTATTGCTCCAGACTCTGCCCTCTGCTGGACTTCTCCTGAGGCTCAAAGCTGGTGACTGGCACACTCTCTCTCATACCCTGATTATCCTTGGCATGAATGGCTATCAGAAAGCATTAATTCAATTGCTCCTGCAGTTCTAAGAGTAAAAAGTGTCATGACTGGCATCAAAACAGCAATTAAAGTGTATGTAAAGCCAACAATTTTTTAAACAGTAGGGTATAGTAAAACCCCCAGCAGATTTGTTTTTCTGTCTGTTCCTATCAGGGGAATTTCCCTACAGCTCCTGTTCCAGATGCACAACAAGAAGACAAACAAATTGAGGAAATTCCCCTCTTAGACATTTGTTACCAGAACAGGGCGCCTATTGAAATATATTCTCTCACCTTCTGTTGCTGTGACCACTCAAAGACTGTGAATATTCCATCACCATCAAAGAAAACGGCCACCAGAATCAAAAGTGAGTGTGATTCTTCCCAGTGAGGCCACAGAGAGCAATAAAAACGTAACATTTGCATTATATTTAAACCAAAACAACATTTTTTCTGTACATACTCTTTAACTGTCAGCTTGGGGAAACAACTTGGTCAGAGCAGATCCTGTGAGGAACACTCTCTTACATTTCTTACTATCGTCCTTCATTGTGGTTCTGTCAATATTGGCACATGTTTCTTCTCCAAAGTTCTCCTCATCACTAGCTCATAGTAACAAGCATAGGGTCTGCCTCAGTCCAGTGCTTTCTGAATCAATTATGAAAGATGGGCAAAGTGAACCTAAAGATTATTTTCAATGCTAGAGAATCTATAAATCTCTAATATCTCATTACAGAAGACATACTGATTAGGGAAAATACATTTGTGGTTTAGAAAAAGTAAAAAACGAAGCTTATTGTATCATAGCAGGTGCCATGTTTTTTTTTTTAAAAAGCTCATTAATGGCATTTGGTACTTATATTGTTCAAAAAATGTTTAGAAGATTATAATCAGCTGCAAGGATGTTCCACTTTGATTGCTTTTTCGGATTACAATTTTTTTTATACTTATAGTTTTTACAACAGCCCTTTAGAAGAATATGCTCTCATACATGAAAGCAGATTATCAGCAAACATTGTCAGTATAAAATAATTGTGCTGCTTACAATCATACTGCAGAAAAAGAGTGAATACTTTTGTTACAAAAGCTTCTGTTCAGCTACATGTTTAGTCTTTCATAATGTACTAAGGCATGGACGGGGACCCTGGGGCAGACTGGAGAAACTTATGCCTTGGAACCTACCTGGCCAACCTATCATATTTTTCAACAAAACTACAGTGTTCATCCAACAACATTGTCTTTATTGCTGATGCCACCACTTAACAAGAAAAAAAAATATATACTTTAGATCAGTGGTTCTCAACTCGTGGGTCGCGACACCCTCTGCAGTGGGTCGCGGCGCCATGTCTGCATAGACTGGCCCATCTGCATTAGAGAGAACTAGAGGGGGAATTTGCGGTTCAGCCTGTGGAACCTCATAATGTCAAACTGTCCCCTCTCTCCCGGCCTCCCCCGGGCTCTCCGATAAAGTGGTATGGCCCGGGGAGAGAGGGGACTATTTCCTCACTTTCGGGCCGGCGCATTAAAAACAAAGACCTTAAAAAAACGAAAGCTTTAGTCCTCTGCAAGGACAAGACCGTGAGCTGAGTGATCACAAGTTTGTGATCACTCTGTTCTTGATCTATACAGCTGGCGTGTGTCACATTATAATGACTGCTATAAAAACTTAAAATTGTACACAGAAACTTGGTCTGCTGAACAGAGACAATTAAAAGGTATTTTATTTGTTATAGGTCTTGATATAGCACCATCAATTTACACAGCAATGTACATTCACATCAGTCCCTGATACATAGGGCATGTCTTTGGAGTGTGAGAGGAAACTGTAGTACCCAGTGGAAACCCATGCAAGCACAGAGAGAACATGCAAACTCCTGGCATATAGTGTCCTGATGAGGATTTGAAATGGGGCCCCCCAGTTCTAACCACTACACCACTGTGCTGACCCAGAAGAAAATATTTTTTACAAAAAAATATTTTTAAAGAAACAAGAAACAAATGGTAAAGAGCTGTAATTGTTGTGTTACCTAGTCCTTAAGATGTTGACATCAATTACGAATACTTTAGGAATGTCTCAATAGTGAGAGTGAAGGAGAATGAGCCAATTTATTAAGGATGACATCATAAACTAAAAAATTGCTAATATTTCTCCCAGCGTTTAGTAAAATTAGGGATTTCAGAAGTTCTTGTCCAAACAAAGACCTTAAAAAAAACTAAAGCTTTAGTCATCTGCAAGGACCGTGAGCTGAGTGATCAGCAGTTTGTGATCACTCTGTTCTTAATCTATACAGCTGGCGTGTGTCACATGCCAGCTCAAAATATTGGGAAGAGTACATTTTACTCTCCCAATACTTCTCCTTTAATCTGATTTTTACAATTTTCCACTTTGAAAAAATTATTTCACAAGACAATTGAGTGCATGCAAGATTAAGGACTCAGAGTACTTTACAGTATATAAAACCTCTCTTTGGTTCTATGAAAAAGCTATAATGACTTTAGTCACAATTTTGGTAGCTTTACACAAAGATCAGGATCTTTGTTTCGAGCTAAGTGACTGCAATTTTCAAATTTTATTGAACTTAGTGTTTAAGAATTGTGAAATGAGTTTGTTGTCGGAAAGCACAAGTAATTCAGATGCCACTGCTGTTTTAGAAATTATCTCTCATGCAGTATTGGCAAACAAATGCCATTAAAAGGAAGTTGTCTCCATATAAAGCCACACGGTGTACTGAAAAATAAGCAACATATAAAATGTGCACTTAGGAAATGGCGGCATTCATGTCAAATTTTCCTTATGACCATGGTCAACAATAGTATATGCATGATAGTAAAGTTGGCAAGAAAATGATAACATATTCATAATTACTTACTATAACTTTTGATGATTCACACATTACCATTAGCTCCCACTGCACTGTGGAACCATGACTAAAACTACTAACACACAAACATAGATACAATGTGCAATTAATTTAACAAAGCAACATTCATAGGGAGATAATTGACAGTAGACTTTGTAAAATAAAGACTGAAGTAATGGCTTTTCATAAGTTACTGCACTTCTCAGTAATCAATAAACAAGTATAAGAGTACAGTAGCCTGTGGCAAGTCAAACTGGCTAAATTAAAATGAAATAAAAACCAAGTAGTGAATTTTGACTGACTGCCAGGAGTTATTGCCATCAATTGTGTGCAATAGCCTGTGGCAAGCATTCAAATTTAAAGTGATGCTAAATTCAAGAGTTAAACCTTTAAAATGTATTGAAGTACCATAACTATAAACATAAATGTAGCGTATTTGTGTATCGCTCAGCTGTAGATACTCCAATCAAATCTGAATTTGTGCTGACACTGTCCTTCTTTCTGGACGGTAGCTACTTTTGTTCCCCATGGTCGCTGTGTGTGTTGTAAAGTAGCCAGCACTTCAAGCTCACTCCTGTGATGAACTAAAACCTCAATACAAATTAGTAAACTGAATGTGAGGTTGGTGTGGTGGCTAGTATCCAACCCACACAGGGGCCATAGGTAACAAAAGTAGCCACCCTCCAGAAGGAAGGACCAGTAAGGTATCTAAATGCATTGTTAATATTTAATTGCTGAATTTAGTACCACTTTAAGTATTCAGCAACTAGTTGGAACCTTAAGTTGGTTTCTGATTGGTTGCTCTAGGTGAGTGCACATCATTGGTAATTTTTTTTCTAAGCTTATGTTTGTTATATTTTGATAACCCTTATCAGAATTGCCAAGTTCTATTCATCACAAAATACTTATTTCTGTGGAATTTTATGTGGAATTGTGCTTTATAAGGATGTCTAATGCATGGCTGAAGATGAGAAACCAGGCAAAGTGGACAACTTGATTAACTTAAACATCTTTTTCCCAACAATTAGAAAGTCACTGAGACAATTTCTCTCAGCATTGCTGTTCTTCCATTGACTATAGCAGTGTCTGCTTGAGAAATTCCAAAATGTAACAGAGAATAGGAAAGTGACAAAACCCATTTGTGAAGATTTTACATCAGTGCAGCAATGCTAATTGTTCTTATTACAGTCAAATTATTTAATTGCTATAAAAAAGCAGAGGCATAATTCATCTTTATTAATTCGGCTCTGAATTCATCAGAAAAAATGACAGTAATATTGTTTTCCTATTTTCATGCATATATCAAATATATTTTACGACTATTAGATCTCTTTTTGATAATCTACCTTCTGACTATGCTATACCATGAAGAAATTCATAATGCAGTGTCCAAGCACATCAGTGGAACAGAAACCTGTTCAATGTATTTTATCATTTTGTAACATTTTCCCCTGTTGTTGGATATTATCCATTTTGTTATACTATGGAATATTTTACACAACAAAGATCTTTCACTAATCCAAATTTACACATACGCTACTGTCACATTTGAATCCTTAGATTGACATCAACTGTTTATATAAACTTGACATTTTCAAGACAGTTCTACTAGACAATATAATAACGCTTTACAAACAACTCTATTGCAAGGAATAACGTAATCACTTTTCAGATATATTAAATCTTCCTATAGATCAAAATTGAAGATAAAACAAAGTCAGGATTACTCTAACAATGATTTTGTGTGCATAGCAGATTAAGGGATATTGGGACCTGGGGTATAACCTGTCTGAGTAAAACACTACAATATGCCCAAGACAAATTTTAAATGACAGAGAAGCATTTTATGCATCCCTGTAATTATTTATTCATTTTGTTTTGTGAGCACAGAATCACTGAAACCATGGTAACATGTGACTACTTTGAGCGATCTATGCGTGCACATTAATTTATTATCCCAGGTTATCTGAGTAAAGTTGTAGTGATTTAACCATGCAAGACATATTCTTTTCGTATATTTTCTTGTTTATTGTTAGGGCAATACCACAAGCAGAAAACATAATTATTAGCAACACTTTACTCCTTAGGGCAATGTCATGAGTAAGACCCTCTGTGTCACAGCTGATGTTTTTATCCCGACTCTTGGTTTTATCCTACTGATAGGTTTGTAAGGAGTTCAAATGATGAAACGACCTAAAAACAGGCAAAGATTATAACAGGAGGGCTTCATGCCATATTTACAAAGAGTTACATAGAAAGAAGTGCTTAGGCGTCACAGAAAAGGACATCAAAGGACTCACAAGAACCAACAGGTGCCTTTCACTCAAGCCCTGGCCCATTGCATTGAGGATTTATACTCGCTGTCTGCTGATGTCACTGATACAGCGAATATATTTCTGCACTGCAGTTAATTATTTAGACCAGCAGATGGCAAAGAAAAACTCATCAGCAATGAAAGATGTAGGTACAGACATGATTAATTTAAGGTGAGTCGTAACTACTGGTTTCTTACTTAATCATATTTAATAACTATAGTATCTATGAAATTCAGAATTGTACACAAAAGGCACAAGAATTCTTCCAGGTCTTTATACCTTTTTAAACTTTGGCTTATAGAAGAGTTATTTTATTATTAACCAAAAATACTCACATGATTTGCATGTTTGACTGTCAAATGTAAAAATTTTGATCCATCATGCTCACTAGAGAACCTGTAATTAGACTATAAACTTTAAAAATGTGAGCTTGGGCTGTTATGCATTAGGTAATACAACATGTTACAAAAATGGAATGTACTTGCATTAATGCTGTGGAACTATGTGAGATGACGGCTGGCTCCCCCCAGCTGTCAGTAGCAGGCTGTCGAGCCAAGGCATATGCCTTCGGCTCGACTGAGCCACTCGGCCAACTTCGGGAGCTGTACGGGCGATGGTGAATAGCCCGTACAGCATCCCTTCGGTTCTACTGAACTGAAGGAGTCCTGGGGCGGAAGCTAGCCGAAGGGTCAGCCAAAGCTACGGCTAGATCCTTCGACAGCTTTGTGAATAGACCCCTAAAAGTAAAAAAGCCATTTAGTGTGAAAAATTCTAAAACCACACCTTGCAAAGATTTTATGAATGAGTAGCCTACTTTTCATTATCTCATATATATGGTGGGAATTTTATACCGACATAATTTATACTTTTACCCACTGAATGGTGGACCCTAAAAGGTATTTTGATTGCAGTCGAATTGGGAGAACAACCTTCTCTATATATGTTGTGTGTTCTCATTTATATAGCAAAGCTACAAAGCTATTTTTTTTTTAAATTGCCTTCTATAATTCTACATGCCCTTTCTCAAAGAAAGGTTTTTCTCTGAATTGAATTCTCTGGAATACAAGGGGGGAGGGGGGAGACTAATGTTTACAATAATTAATCCTGTCTGTACTGTGCTTACAGTTTTCAGTAAACTGTAAATTATCAGTCATTATAATGTCTGGTCCAGCGAAGGGCTAAGGATATAGAAGCTCAGACTATCCTTGGTCTTTCTATGGGGAAAGCCATAGTTTCCTGAAAACTTAAAATTGTACACAGAAGCTTGAAGTCTGCTGAACAGAGACAATTAAAAGGTATTTTATTTGTTATAGGTCTTGATATAGCACCATCAATTTACACAGCAATGTACATTCACATCAGTCCCTGATACATAGGGCATGTCTTTGGAGTGTGAGAGGAAACTGGACTACCCAGTGGAAACCCATGCAAGCACAGGGAGAACATGCAAACTCCTGGCATATAGTGTCCTGACCAGGATTTGAACTGGGGCCCCCCAGTTCTAACCACTACACCACTGTGCTGACCCAGAAGAAAATATTTTTTTTACAAAAAAATACTTTTTAAGACACATAAACAGACACATCTCAAATTTAACTGTAAAGGTAGGAACATAATTTAATATAGAGCTGCCACAAATATGCTTTTTCCAGCTCCACTGTTCTGTGCTGAGAACACACTCACTGTCACACTCCGAGCACAGTGATCAAACTGTCGCCAACAGCTCTGAGTTACCATTTACAATCCAGTGAAATGGACTCCTGACTATTTTGACCACTGTGAGAGCCAATCACAGGGACATTGCTGCACATTGTGGATACCTATAAATGACGAAAGCAGTTTCTGGCATATTATGTCCTTTATCAAGACCTTTGAAATGAGAATGAGCATGGTATGCTTTAAACTGCACTGTTTCTCTAATGCTGAAGACTTTGTGATGCTTATCAAAGCAGCTTCTTCAGTTTTAAACAAAATAAGCTATTTGGATAAGCACCGAACAGCTTCAACATTACAGAACAAGTCAAGTTGAATGAGACTAATTACTACTAGTTATACCATGGACCCTGATAAAAAGGAACCCTTGCAGACATATTTTAAAGGATGTTCTAGTTTAGCTGTAGATATATGCAATCCCTTTTGCAACAAAATAATAATGAAAAAGAACAATTAAGCTATTAAACACCTTCACTTGCTATATCATAACAATTACTCATGCCTTATCCAGTTTTTACATTCTTCCTGTATGTAAGCTGAGCATATGTTGTACCCATTTTTAATTCTAATATACAGTAGATGGCTTATAGAGAAGCTCATACCAATTGGGGTTGAGGCTGTGTAATTCATATCTCCTCATAGTCTCATTTGCTGAACAATATATA
>NW_017306551.1:263091-279342 GCF_000935625.1 Nanorana parkeri
CATTAAAGTTCATGTGCGTGTAAAGGCCGGTGTCCCAATACTTTTGGCAATATAGTGTGTGTGTGTGTATATATATATATATATAATCTTGTAACAAGGACACTCCACTGTAGTCCATGTAAGTCAAGTACAATGCAGTTTATTAAAGGGCAAACACAAAATAGCTTGCAGCAGCAACATAAGACAGTCCTTTATATGGCTCAGTAGCTTTCCACAGCTTCAAGACACTCACGCTGCTCACCCCTCGTGAGCACTCAGTCTACTCTCTTAGCAGTCTGTACCACCGGTCCTAGGGTCACCGACCTTCCTGACCTCTCCCCTCGTGGGCACTCACTCTGCTCTCCCAGCAGTGTGTCCGACAGGTCCCTGGGGTCACCAACCTTCCTGACCTCTCCCAGCCACCCCTGGCTGTTCCCTGTGCGTCCAGCACACACTCGAGTTTGTCTGTGTTCGTGTGCTCCCTGCACACACACAACTCCAACACTCCCCTGAGCACTGGGCTGGCTTCCTAATAAGGCTGCTCTCAGCCACCTGATCAGCCCAGGCTGGACATTGGCAACACCTGGTCCCAGGACTGGAGATCTCATCCCACCCAGAGCTCTACGAAATCTCCAGAGCTCCAGATCCCAGCTACAATTAGGAAAATCTGGAATAACCTGAAAAGCCAGGTTCTTCTTTATAACATGCTTTACTTTCTAGACCCTCTAAGCCCCTTTGGCTGAGAGTCCTGGGTGCCAGAGTCGCCATCCTACACTGTGGCATTGGCTTACACTGCCACATAATATATATACTGTATATGACCGGTGTAGTCACCCTACAATGTAACTATCTTGCATTCTCCAATAATAAAGATGTGATCTTATAAATATGCTTATTGATCTAACAAAGTACATCAGAGAGTGCCATATTATGAAATAAAACATAATGCAGGTGCTAAAATGTAAACTCTGTTACCAGATCAATGTCAACAACCATAATTCTGTGGGCCTGAACACTCCCTTTTGCTCCCCCGCAGCAGACCTTTGTCCAAACCACTCTATTCTCCTGTTTCAAATGGAGGTTCCTCAGCAATGAAAACATGGTAATAAGCACACTGAATGAAATAGTACTTTGGTTTACAAAGATACAAAAACAAAGACTATTCTAAATGACTATTAATTTTTACCTTTAGCGATTACCATTTTACCAAGAGTTTGCTTGTAAATAAAAAAAAATTAGGTTTAAATCTATGCATAGATAAAATACCCAGTAATGACATCAGTACTGGTGTTATATGCCAGAGGTGTATAAGGTTAGGAATCCACCTTTCACAAAAGAATCACATAGTACAATTCACGGAACAGCTTTTCGCCTTATTAGAAAGCTTCTAACAAAGAACATGAGAGATTTGCTTGGCTGTTTCTTTGACGGTTGATGAACAATACTATACAGTAGCTACAATTGGGTCGAACAAGATAAAATAGAGGCAAAGTGATTTTCTGAGGTAGATAACAAAAGAACGCTTCTCAAGTACAGAAGTCATATAATCTTATGTTCTCTCTTCTTAGTGGGAACGAAAGAGACAGGAGCACTGGCAGACCAGTCTATGCTGAAGTGGAGGGGTAACTAAAATATCACTAAACGTTATAAGGAAAAGAGACATGATGATATTATAAAGTGGTGTGCAAGCATTTGAAATCATTTTATTTGATCATTTTTATTTTGGAGAAATACTGGCTTTATGTGAATTAAAACATTGTGAAATAACCGGAGGGCCTCCAACTGGAGGGCCTCCAACTGCACCTGTGTCCCTGCACCTTATTAGGAGGAGTTGGCATGCAATTTATAGACTGCATTAATATGCTCACACTTGGAGACTCATATACACTCATATAGAGTTAGGACCAGACCTTGCAGAGGTGCCTTGGCGCTGCGGTGTGGCTTCTACATATTTTGGCCAAACGTTTGTGCAACTAAAACCTCTGATTTTAATGCATACTGTTGACAGGGCTATTTGTTTGGTTGCAGGCTAGCTGGCAGGTGAGCTGGGGATTTTCTGTGTTTTTGTATATTTATTATAAAGCCTTTTATTGAAAAAGAGCCGACAGACACACTTTTTATCACAAAAGAGACTATGTACGTTTCTTCTTTAATAGATGGTTCTTCCTACCTGTCAGCACTTTTTTGTGTGTGAGCTTCATAGCTCAGTGTACAGTCTTGACACAAATCCTTGCAGAGATGACGTAACTCTCATATGCATGTACGGGGGTTACCTCATATGAGCTTGGCAAATCAACTGAAGACAAATTGATGCCAAATTATGGTGCCAAATTATTCACTTTAAGGTCACTGCAAAGGACAAGGGGGCACTCTTTGAGTCTGGAGGAAAAGAGGTTTAACTTTTGCGTACGGAAAGGATTCTTCACAGATATTGCTGTGAAAATGTGGCATAGACTCCACCAAGAACTAGTTATAGCTAGCTCAGTTAACTGTTAAAAAAAAAAAATCTGAATGTGTTCCTAAATGCACAGAATATTACTGGATATTGAGTTCTGGATATTGAGTATATAAAGCACTAGAGATTGTTGATCAAGGAAATATCCAATTACCTTATGGGATCAGGAAGGAATTGTTTTCCCCTGTTGGAGCAAACTGAACTATGCTTGATAGGGGTTGTATTTTGCCTTCCTCTGGATCAACAGTGGGTAACTATGGGCATAGCGTTCTGTTTTAGGTTTTTCTTCTCTTATCTCTATAGGTTGAACTTGATGGACTTTTCAATCTGACTAACTATGTAACTATGAAACTGTGGCTTAGAGATGTATTGGCTTAGAGATGCACTTTATACTTTGTAGTTTTTTATATGTAGTTAATTTTTTTTTTAGGACAGATAATGCTTACATTTGGTAGTAGATCCTGATATAGGTTTAATTCTAAGATTTCTAATTGAAAAGAGTGAAACATTACAAAAAAAAATGTAGTTTCCTATAGTTTTTTTCCCTATGGAACGTTTACATTATTTGCAGCCCTAATATATTCACCCCAAAATATAACCAGCAAAGTCTGCAGATTAAAATGCTATTGCATAAGTGTGATTTTAATCTAAGGTAGTGAAATGGTAAAGCTCAAAGTGAAAGTTTGCATTTTACTTTAGGAGAGTTTTATGCCCCTTTCCCAACCTATTTCCCTTCATGGAAGGTATGGATCAATTATCCAGGTTCCTGTGCAGCAACAAATAACTTCCCCTAGTGATCTGTTGGTGGCTGTAGTCAACCAAAAAGAGATCACTAAAGCAGTGACCTACTGCTGCAGAGGAGGGCTTGACAGAGCTGCAACAGCTCTGCCTAAGTCTCTGTGCTCAGATAAAGTGTGGTGATGTCACTTCACTCCCAATATAAACACAATGCAGAAGGATTGTGTTTACATTGGTCTGCTACAAGTGCTCCTATGGAAAGTTTTGTGGCAAGATCAGAAGCCCATGACCTGATTGTTTCAGCTCCCAGGCTTAGCACTGGACCCCAACTTTCACTTGCAGTTCTACAGCTAAAAGCCACTTGTACCTACCAGTACTGTTTAGTTTGGGCGCCATTGTAAAACACTGCTGAGATAAATAGTCACTGTCTCAGTGCTGCTTTAAAATTGCATCAAGTGGTTAAATTAGGACTCCAGCCAAAAATAATAGAATGAAAGTGAATAGCCTATTTACAGATGAAATAACATAACCAACTATTGCTGCAATATTCAATGCAGAGCTTTTTCCCATGGTACTATATCCCTGCCCGTAGATGTCTACAGTCTGCTTCCCCCCATTATTTAACCTATTTCCTCTGAGCCCATGTCTTCCTGGACCCACTTATGATTGGACAGTGTAAGAAGAAGCTGCACAATGATTATCACACTTCTCTGTTATTCTATTATCTCTCTCTAACAGTATACTGCTTGTCAGCACATGAACTGATTGGGTCAGCATGCTGCTTCTTACTCTCACAGTCCAGCCCTCCTGTATAGGGACTGCTAGAGTCTGATATCGGGTTAAATTCAGGCACTTACACTGATTGTACTTAAACAATGCATTTAATAAATGTAATAATTATTACAGAGCTGGATTAGTTGGGGTTTTGTATCTGCCTAGAGTTTACCTTTAAGAGTCTATAAAAGACATGTGATGTATTTTTCCTTCTACAGAGTTCATAGGGCTTTAATTCCATGGATCTGCACTGTCTCCTTTAGAAATGAAAGATGTTCTTGATCTTTAAATTGTGAACCAGAAATCCCTTTGATTAAATTATCAATGGGATATTTATCTCTCTCTCTCTATATATATATGTATATATACATACACATTTGTTTTCTTAAACAACCTTGTCCTTAACATGAAACAATCAAATACTGGTGAAGGTGTACAGCAGGTATTATAAGGATTTCTCACTAGGTCTGCAGTGGTGGATTGGAGTTATGGGTAGAGTTTTATGATTTCTGCTTTACAGACTCACCAATATGTTAATTTCTTTATGCTCAGTACCCGATTGCTTTAAATCTTAGCAATACGTTTCCCAAATGGTGAAGAAGAAAAAAGCAAAAATATATATAAGCTTCTGTATGAATTAAGTTTTCAGTGGATCCTGGTGTTGGCGTTGTACAATAATGTATGGTAACATTATTATATGTTGTGGTATTGGATTGTTATTTCATTCTTATCCATATGGATAGTTTAAAAATAGTAGTCTTCACTGTGCTGTAAGATTATTTATTCTGCATGTTATTTGCAAAATTTTTCTAAATTTTGCAATAAACACCTTGTGTGCAGGAGGAAGGTATTTGCATGTTGGTTGCTCTTATGCCTTGCATGCCAATTTAAGACTTGACTGGGAGATTTATGTGTGTGCTGTCATCTTGTGTTGTTTGCCTTTCTATTTCTCCAGACAGATCAAATATGAATCTTAATATAGTGTAAATATTTTTTTTATAATTAAGCCTGTCCATTTAAGTCTCAATATTTGCATTTTCCATATGCCCTGACATAACTTCTTTAAAGTTTACTGTACGACCAGCATAAATAGTTGAAATAAATTGTTACTATCATCAGCATCATCATCTTCAAAAAATATTTTTGGACTTTAATGAAGCATTAATTTGGATTTTGTTTCTAGGGAAACAACACACTATTGATTTAAAGGTTTTCAGATATATCCATGTGATCATGTAGTCACATTTAACATTTGTCAGTCAACCTTGTCAATTATTGTAGTGCTGTTGAAAAAAGGAGTTACTTCTCAGCTTGAACACATGCAAATGTATTTATTCTTTTACTTAATACCCAGGATTATTATCAAAGCAATAACAGATTTATAGGGACAAATTTATGATATGACAAGCTTTGACAGGACAGATGTCCACAATATCTTTTAATGCGCAATATGTGGGAAGGTGAGTGTGAGAAAGTAAATGAGAAAGTGTTCTGTAAGAAGGAGACATCTGTTTCAGCTGACATTCACATTGTAGTTTTATACATAGCCACTTTATTATGTTATGCTCAAACAGACATATGTTAATATTTGAATGTGAAGGCAATATACCTCAGGCTGTAGTAATAGTACATTTAAACTGGCCATATTCACTCTTAATTTTCATTTCTGATTAATGTCTCAGATCAAACACTTTATCAAAATTGCAGGTATGAAGGCCTACTAGACTTTATATATTTTGAATGGACTATAGAGATGGGCCCTCACACTATATACTTGGCGGAATAGTTTACTCTGATAAATCAAATTTGAAGCAAAATCTAAATATATGTGATCATTTTAATACATGTTGGTACACATATGTACAATCATCATATTCTCATTATAACAACCAAGCTAAAGAGCTAATTATCCACTTCCAGCCTTATTCATTAAAACAAATAGAACTGTTCAATGTTCAGTAACCCATAACACCTAATCATCATGTCTATTTTCATTGTTCTAACTAATAAAACATAAAATCTGATTAGCTGCTATGGATCACTGCACTTTAAAACACTGTGATTTATTTGTGTTGTGGGACTGAATAGGTCTTTCTGTAATCTGCTATGTTGTATCAATGTCATTGCCTAACAAAATTAAGTCAAAATTTTGCAGAAAACTCATGTTTAGCTTTTGTAGTACAGATGTTGTCTAGTGGTGATTTGTGTTGTTTCATTGTCAGTACTGGCAAGCTTGTCATTTTTATTTCTTTTTTTTCCAATAAGCATGCATATCAACAGCTATGTTAATACCATCCTGAAAGCTTGCCTTGAAACACCAATAGGTTATTGGACAATTGTGCAAAATATGGGGCAACTAAAAAGGTTATCCTTGGTACACAGTATTTAAAATTTGAAGTGTACCTAGGTATATATTGTCATATTCTTAAAGGAGAACTATGAGATGAGTGATTTCCACTCACCTCATAGTTCTAGCCGACCTGTGACAATGAGACTGTCACAGGTCGGCTCGGTAGATCGGGAGGTGAGCGAACATATACCGGCGTTCACTCACCCCTCGATCCTGTCACGGCTCTCTGCGGTGACAGGGGAGGGGCTGGATTCCCCCCTCCCCGCTCCGATCCGCCAGCGCTGACTGGCGGATCAGACAGGGAGGGGACGGGTACAGCTGGCTCTACCTCTAGATAGGCAGAGCCAGCTGTCACTCACGCAGCTGGGCGGATCTCAACTCCGATGTCGGGATCCGCTCCGGCTGTGGCATCTCAGTATATATACTGAGCTTAGGGTAATGGGAGGACGCTAGTTTGTGTCCTCCCGTTACCCTAAGGAGAACTATGGGGAAAAGCCCTGACCCCATAGTTCTCCTTTAATTAGGGAGAGATCAGACAAGTAATAGAATAGAGAAAACAGAGAATTAAGAGGTCAGAATAGAGAGATCAGACAGCAGAATAGATCATAACAGGCCAATTAAGTAATCAGACAAAATAGCCCAGACAAAGGTATTCTAATATTTATAGATACATACAGTCTGTGTATCAATAAGATCTGCACCAAACATGTAAAAGATACATTTACAGATTACCTACATAATCACTGGCAGATTAGCTATGAAGAAGGCTAATTTAAGATGCACTGCATCCAAGGTATAATTAGAAACCTCAGGGCCCCAGTGTAAGAAACCATGAAGGGCCCCCCCATGGAGGTAATGTTGGCACCCCAGCTGTTACCGGGGCTGGGCCCTCTTCTTCCTTTCCAGGCCCCTTCAAGCGGCCAGAACACCAGGGCTGGCCCACACATGTGACTGCTGTGATCCTGGTAGTTCTGCTTGTGCATATACAACAGGAAGCACAGCTCTGGTCTCCATATTATAGGACAGGGCTCAAAACTTCCACTCGCCTGTTCGCATTTGGTAAGTGGAAATAAAGTGAGGGTCTAAAAGTACCTGCCCACGGGCCAACTCCGGCCTGTGAAACGGTACTTTGTGGGGGCTTAGAATGGGGAGTGTATTATTTTATGTGTGGGGGCTTAGAATGGGGGAGTGTATTATTGTATGTGTGTGGGGGCTTAGAATGGGGGAGTGTATTATTTTATGTGTGGGGGGCTTACAACAGGGGAAGTGTATTATTTTGTGTGGGGGGGGGGCTTAGAAGGGGAGGGGGGTATTATTTTATGTGTGTGGGGGAAAGGGGGAGTGTAATATTTCATGTGTGTGGGGGAGCTCTGAAAGGAGAAGTGTATTATTTTATGTATATGGGGGGAGCTTGGAACAGGGGGAGTGTATTATTTTATGTGTTCAGGAGGGCTTGGGATTGGTGGAGTGTATTATTTTATGTGTGTGTGGGGAGAGTGTATTATTTTATTGGTGCGGGGGGTGGGTAATGTATTATTGTGTATTAGTGTATGTGTGGCCCCATTCACACCTATATTTCAGGTGCGATTAAGGATTCCTGTGTCAGGAATTTGTGTTTTCCTGCAGCAGGAATCCCTAATCTGCCGCTTAAAAGTGGCAACTATCATAAGATAAAAATTGACATAAGATAATTTAATAGGGTGTGTTTAGGGGTGGAGTTAAGGCTAGGGCAGGGTTAGGTGGGGCAACTGGTGGTGAGTAACTCTTAAGGCCTGACTAGTAGCGCAGCAGTTTAAATTTTGAGCCCTGTTATAGGGTATGTATAGAACAGGAAGCACAGCTCTGATCTTCAAATCATAATGTATGTATAGAAACGGAAGCACAGCTCTGATCTTGATATGATATTATATGTATAAAACTGGAAGCAAAGCTCTCATCTCCATATTATAAGTTATGTATGAAAGAGGAAGCACAGTTCTGATCTTGATAGGATAATATATGTATAAAACAGGAAGCACAGCTCTGATTTCCATATTATAAGATACAATATGTATAGAACAGAAAGCACAGCTCTGACCTTTATATTATAAGATATGTATGGAACACAAATCACAGCTCTGATCTCCATATTATAAGATATGGATAGAACAGGAAGTACAGCTCTGATCTTGATATGATATTATACATATAAAACAGGAAGCAAATATTTCATCTCCATATTATAAGTTATGTATGAAACAGGAAGCACAGCTCTGATCTCCATATTATAAGTTATGTATAGAACAGAAAGCAAATATTTTCAGTCACTCATAACTAAATACATATAGAGATTTGCACTTCTGAAAGTTAAAGTAAGGGGGTGTGAAAGAGAGGGAGGGAGAATAAGGGAGAGAGTATGGAGAAGAATGAGAGAGAGGGAGAGAAATCAAGGAAGGGTGAGAGATGGGAGAGAGAAATAATAAAATATGAGAGAGAAAGAGAGGAAGACAGAGAGGGAGAATGAGAGAGAGAATGAGAGAGAGAAAGAAAAAAAAAGAGAGAAACTGTAGCTTGATGCACTACATGTTTGGATAGCCCTTTTACTGCTGCATCATCATAATATTAAGACAATGGTTAGAGAATACCAATAATAACAGTTGTAATAAAATACAGTTTTTACAGTCTCAAGATTTGTTGAGTTCACAATCGGATCCATCACACAGTAGTTAAGCAAGCATCCCAGATGTAGAGTAAGTCACAGGAGATGTTCTATCTCTGCTCCTCTGACCTTGGACATATCACCTCATTTGTGCAGCCAGCATCCACCCAGGAAAGCATCATCAGTTCTCAATGTGATCTGATAGCCCATACACACAACATGTGCACTGCATTTGTGCATAACTAACCTTTAAGGCTCTCCAGAATGACACAAACCAAACTCAGGCATCCCCAAAGCCAAGGTCAGGAAATCCCCATGTCAGAGGTTTAACTAAAAGGAAAACCTCAGAGCCCCAGTGCAACCATGAAAGGCCCCCTAGGGAGGCAATGTTGGTACCTCGGTGGTTAACAGGGCTGGGCCTTCACCTTCATTTACAGGCCCCCCAAGTGGTCGATCTCTAGAGCCCGGTCACACAAGCGACCGCTGCGACTCTGGCAGTTCTGCCTGTGCTCTGCATATAATTGGCACATACATGTACCATTGCTAAATTTACTCCCTATAATTACCAGAGTACTAAAACGTCTTACTTGAAAAAGTTCACAATTAAAGTGACACTAGACTAGGAGTTACATCTTAAAAATGCATTCAAGTACCTTCACGATTGTATCTAATTTGGGTATCACTCAACTGTAGATTCTCAAATCAGCTTTGAATTTGTGCTGACACTGTACTTCCTTCTGGAGGGTGGCTCCTTTTTTTCCCCATGGTCCCTGTGTGCGTTATAACGTAGTCACTGCTTCAAGTTTATTTCCATGATGGACTGTAATCTCATGTTTATTTTATTACTTTGTATTGAGATTGTAGTCCATCATGGAAAAGAGCTTGGAGAGGTGGCTAATTTACAACACACACAGTGACCAACGGGAACAACATTGTCTTTTAGATTGTAAGCATTCATGAGCAGGGCCCTCCATCTTGTCTTGATTTGTATTGTTACTGTAATGTCTTCCTTATATTGTAAAGTGCTATGCAAACTGTTGGCACAATATCATTCCTGTATATTAATAATATGAATAATAATATTATTATTGTTACATTGTTATATGTTACAGCACCCTTTTAGTGCTGTAACAGTTACAGCAAGGCAGTAAGAGGCTGAAAACAAGGTCATAGTTGCAGTAGTAGCCAACAGCTTGTTTTAAACATAACTTAAGCTACCTTTCTTCTATTAGTTGAAATGATTCAAGAGGTTGTAAAGACACCCTATTATGTCTACAAGCTTTCTGTCCCTGTAAGGGTTACAGGCCATGGAGGAATCACATTTTAAGTTTAATAGACCCCTGATGTCTTTATCAAGACAATGACTTCATACTATCACATAGGTGGCTTGCAGGTCCTCTTGAAAAGGTTGCAAACATAACAAATAACAACATAACAAAAAATAATAAAATATAACATTTTAAAATGAAAATTTAAAGACATCTCCAAATATACATACATATATACAGTAAGACTGCATTCCCAGTTTATGCAGAAGAATAATTTAATGGCCATCAGTTAGAACTCTTAAGTGATACGCCATAATGGTTTGCATTTTAATGCATGTTAACAATTGTGGGTGTTTTTTGTGTTGTTTTTTGAAGTTTCACAACACACATGATTTTAAGGCTAGATATGATTGTTTTCTTTTTTATTTGAATCAGTCCCTTTTATTGTTTTTGTTCACACTTAAAACGTAGTGTATTAATTACTAAAAATTTACTGTAAATTTCATAACCATTTGCACATATGGTGTGACATTAAAATTTGAGACTGCCTTTTTTTATTTTGTAAGTCCTCTACTTTAATAAAATACATAGCTATGGGGACTACTTTGGGGAAGTACATTTTAAAGTCAATTATGTGTATGTGGTGAAAAAAAAAAAAAAATGGTCCATCAGTGAAAGAGTTAATGCCGCAAGAACCAAGAAGGATCAGAGGACTGCATTCATCCAAGTAATAAAACCTACAACTGTGGCTATGATAAGACGTCACTTATCATCCCCTTTAAAAAGTGTTTCAACAAGCTCAATACATTTTAAATTACTTTGTGTTGCATTTGGGTTTTGTTCATAAACACTTGAATAAATAAGGCCTTTGTTAACTTCAAGTAATTATGAATTGCAATTAAAAATTCAAATTATGTTAATAGGCCATATAAAAATGACTGAGAGAGTCAATGCCAATTACTGGTTGAAATGGATCAAAATTAGACCATGGAGCATACAATTCACTTTTTAAAAGCAGTTTAAAAGCACAGTTATCCATTAGTCAAATATTACTATTAAATAATGTACATTTATTTGCAGAAAACAGTTTGTAAAGTTTTTTTTTTAGTGTAATGTTTAAAACGTAAGCAAAAATTTCCTAGTCTACTTAGCGATTCTCAAAAGACCCTAATAGCTTGAGATATTTTTATGTCAATGTTCATACTTATCTATACTTTAAGACAGAAGTCTTTTAAGTATTGCATAGTGTTGGAAAATAACCTTGGGTGGATTTGCATTAATCTGTGTGTTACTGCTGGTGAGATTCCCTGTTGAATTCCTGCCACAAGACCACAAGTCACCATGATAGAAAGTGAGGGGAATTCTCCCAAGAGTCACACAGAGAGCAATAAAACATTTGCCATACTCTACCAAAAAGATACAAACTGCAAACAAATTTACTATTTTCTATTCAACCAACAAAAGTTGTTTTTCCGCTTTCAACAGTTTAGATATGAGACCTGGATGCATTCCTATCCTTGAATGGCCTATTGATTAATATGTATTGTTCTTCTTCCCTAGTTTATTTTATATGAGTAGTATCTTGATTTTATAGCAAAAATGTAATCATTTGAAGTTGCAGCGCATCACCTTTTTTTTTTCTTACCTATTGTATTGTCTTATTGTGTAAGTTCATATCTCAAAGTATATGTGATTCTGTGCAAGTGTACACAATTTTGTCAACAGCAACTTCAAAACCTCACATGTTAAAACGATACTGGTACATATTCATATGATTTCACAAAAATCTGTAAATGAAATGTTTCCTGATTGCGGTGCTTCATCAGGAGTTAAAAGATCATGTTAGCCATTTGCCAAGTTGGATGGCAAGGTATACATGCAACCAGCATGCCATATTAATTATCCATCTTAAAAGAGAATTATGAGGCAAGTGATTTTCACTCAGCCTCATAATCTGAGCCAACCTGTGGCAATGAAACTGTCGTCACAGGTCGGCTCAGTAGTTCGGGAAGTGAGCAAACACATACCGTCGCTCGCTCACTTCTCGATCTATCTGTGCAGAAACACGTGACTGTCACTGGTTTGTGTCCTCCCGTTACCCTTAGGAGAACTATGGGGAAAAGCACTGACCCCATAGTTCTCCTTTAAGGGCAGCAAATATTCAGGTTGTGGCAGGCTGACTATTGTTTTATTGTTACCAGAAGCAACTTATGTAAGTCTGCAAGGAAACAACAATATGAAGCTAACATTATCACTGGGCATAGAACTTATTGATTTATCTTGCACACAAATAGGATTTTTTGCAACAACAAGAAACATTTTTTTCCTGCCAAGCAAGTGGAAGCATGCTTAAAAGCAGGTGTGCTAGGGTCAATTTCAGGTGGATGACTGAAGCGTATAGTACAGTACACTTTTAGACAGAATTTGCTGGTCATAGCAGTCAGCAGAGCAAAAATTAAATCTGGCTAAACTATAAGGATGGTTTGTTTTAACCATTTGTTGCTAACCAGCTCCTGTGCAACACTCTGATTTCAGCATGCTACTAATGAGACTGCTAAGAAGAGGTTAACTCACACATCTATTTTATCTTTTACAAAGAGGTTGAACTATATCAAGCTGTACACTGCTAATTTACACAGAATCATATCTGCTGTTGTGTTTATCAGGCCTTTTTTTATCATGTTTACCATTTATGATTTGGAGCTGTGGTAGTGTAAAATTATTATACATTATTTCTAGCATAAAGTCAGTTCTATTAAGCATACAACATATATCAATGCATTGGATCCTGCAAGCTTTCAAATAAACTGTAATGAGGAGGAGAGATGGAAATGTTCATCCTTCAGATTAGATCCTCGTGAACCTTCTCCCTCCCCAGATGCCATTCATTAATGTCTCATATTCCACTTTTTATGCGAGAATAGAAAGTGCCTAATAATGAAGCAGAAGAATAACAGTTTTGTATCCGATTAGAAGATACTCTGAATTGATTTCTGTCATCTGCTAAATTTTCACAAACAGTTCATAGTGTGGGTGTAAACAGGTCACCTCTCATTTGTGTGTAATGGCAGTCAAAGATATTGTACCCAATTACAAGATGAGCCCAAAATGGTTTTATAGAAGACTCTTCAGAAATGTATCTTTCCATTCTCACATTATCATCACTCCACCAAGACTTAAGTACACATTTAACATTTCCACTTTAAAAACGGCTTTTTATGCTGAGCAGAAAGGAAAGTGGTATTTTATCTTGCCATCATAATGAGCATACTGCTCTGTGCATGAAAGCCAAGTATTTACCTACGCTTACAGCAGGGAGAGCCAGCTGTTGGGGAGAATGGAATTCTAACTCAAAAAGTTTTATTCCATAGTTTGTTACAGCTCATGACAAAAATAAGGGCTGCAAGACATTGTTAAAAGTATTACACGGTAAACCAGAAAGAAGGCCAGATTTGTTTTGTAATCTTAAATGGTACATATGAAACTTGTGAAAAAAAAAGAAAAAGATATGCACATGGCACAGGTACGAGCATACTCCAAATTACAAACGTTTTGAGAGCCTTCAGACATGACATTTGTTGAAATTGACAGTTTATCCATTTGAGTCCAGGATGCCATTTTAAAAAGGCACAGGGACAGTGGCTACTTGTCCCACCACCATTTTTAATAAGACTCAGTGGCTCCTGTGGGTCTTGGAGGCATGTAGAGCTGTTAGTGACAGTCATTGGACCAGCCCTAAACCCATGAGCTGAAACAATCAGCTTCTAGGATTCAAAACCTTCTAGAGATTACTTTACAGGAGCACTTTGTAGAAGAGCATATAAACCCACACTTCCGCATTATTTACTTGCTGCACAGCTGCATGGACGGTTTGGATCAGGTCTTCACTGACCAAATCCAGATACCCCATGAAGGAAAAAGTATAAAAAAAGAAAAATAAATCAATATAGATATCAGATTCATCCGAGGTTACAACAAGGATGTAGGATGATTTAGATAACATTTGTCTTTACTGTGCAAGAGTTATTTGAAATGTTAGTAAACATGTGAGAAAGCCGCTGTTATGCCAATCTTTGCCCCAGTCAACCTGACTTGATCCTATGTTAATGTTATACTGACTATTTATAACTATTTATAACAATATAACAATTTTCTATTAGACTTGTTAACATCTGGGGACAAGGAAAATCAATGAGTACCTTAGGTAGGTGCAATCAATATGACTAACAGTTAACAGTCTACAGGTTGTCTATGCACTGATCTGGACCTACCATGAACAAATAATCAGCAGAAGTTCAAGAAGTACAACCTGTATACATAAACAGTGCATGGACATGGCTTTGGTGAACTGCAGCTGACTAAGTTTCCCTTAGTTTGTGGTATAAACTTACATTACTACTATATTCTTGCATTAACACATAACCCAGCACCAGGATACTGCTGAGTACATGTTTCTCTGCTGAATGGCAGTTTAGTGGCTTGGTCAATTTAATCATTAGTAACAATGTTCAATGAAATAAGAATGCAATTGCTGAATCAGGGAAAATGTATATGCCTATTTAGTTATTTTTCTAATTTAGGTAGTGCAGAGACCATTGATACATTTATATCAGTTTCTGTCCATGAATGACCCTTAGATAATGTTTCTTCTACATTCCCGAGACCACTTTGTGCAGAAGCCATTTAACCTCCCAGTATGCTTTTGGATTGTGGGAGGAGACCCAAGTATATAGAGGCAATCCATTCAAATAGAGGAATAGATGTGCAACCCATTGCAGAGAGTGCCTTTGACTGGAATAAATCCCAGTACACTAATGCTACAAAGCAGGAATATTAAATGCATATGCTCTGTATAAGATGATAACACTGGCAAAAAAAGCATTTCAAGTAATTGTACAATAATACCTAGAACTAGGTAAACTCTAGCCTGTGCTTAAACTTGTTTTTTAATATTCATGCACCTTTAGAGATACACATAAATAAATGAGTCAATGTGTGTATATGTCTCCACATATAAACTGCTACAGAAAGAAAAATAAATGAATCCAAAACTATGACATGAAGAAGGCACTGACAAGAGGTGAAAAATCAGGGATGTTGTTCAACTATAACCCAAGCAGATAAAAACTTGTAATTTTATGTAAAGATGACTGGCATGTTACTCTGAAAGTTGACATTTTAAATGCCCTTATTACACTTGTCTATGTTTACAATTCCACTTACAGGCATCAAAAGAAATTTTCCCTTGATCATTGTGGCACCTTCAGGGTATGTCTGGTATACCATTTTCAGTCCCAGGTCTAAACACTAACAGGGTGAATTAGCAAGCCAGAGAAAACCTAGACAGAATTTCAACCAGAAACATGTCAGAATACACTCATATTAATGTATGAAGTCTATGAAGATATATTCATTGATGATAAAGATAGGAGATATGAAAGAATATAAAGACCAGGTTCACAAAAAATGGCAGAAAATAACTAAGCAAAAACTAAACAGAAAAAAATGATAAGGTGCTCATGTCAATAGACAGATAGCATACTGTTGTTGTGGTGGCAGATATAGACTGAGTGATCCTAAACAAAAACATTTCTTCAGTTATTCTCACTCATGCAGGGATGTTGTATTTTTCCAAATTTTCCTCCTGTATTTTTGTGATCTGTTAGTGTAGATTAGTCAGCTTTGCTGTGCTGGCTAGTGTTCTCTAAGTGTGTAGTGATTATTCTTAGTCACATGCTGTGTTGGGTGTCCACCAGCAGGGTGTGCTAGAGATAACACTCCACATAAATGATGCTTAATACCTGGCCAATCAGTGGGTCTGGGGAGCCTGCTGTGCTTCCTGGGAGAGCTATTAAATATCTGAGGCACTTCCTGGCACAGTCTCTTCGCTTCAGGGTCGTCACCTCGAGAGGATGTCTCTGAGAATCACCAATTTAGGTCCCAGGCCTGAGGGCCTAAGGGTATGGGGAGCAGTGGGGACCTTCTATCCTGGGAGGTGTCCCTAGGTTACTGGCTGCTATGATGGAGTGGTACACAGTGGCGTAACAAC